>NC_135377.1:56717144-56824644 GCF_049243985.1 Paroedura picta | reverse complement strand
AAAGTATTTTAAAACTCCATTGCAGGCTTTTGGGTCATGTTTCCAATACATGACAGAATACAAAAAGATACATATTCCTGCCTAGGGGCACTATTTCTCAGGTACTAAAAGATCATCGAGATTAAAGTTGATTTTTTGATGCATCATCCAAATTATGTGTTTGGTTATCTCCAGGTAGCCTGCCAATGAGATTACAGATAAGTTTCTGTACCTTTTTACTTACAATTTACTTACAATATTTAAAACAAAACAATATTTTAAAAAAAAACTTTTTTTTAAAATAATATATTTCTCTCCTGCCTTTCTACACAATCAGGACCACAAGCTCCATATGTAATCATCTTTCCCATCTGAGAACATTAAGGAAATGAGGTCACAAGTAAATAGACTTTTCTAAGCAAGCTTTGTCCCTTCACATTATTGCTATTTGTATGCTATTCATTTTAGAAATACAAAGAACTTCTGTACAGTTAATTCACTCCGGTTAAATTCTGATATAATGCGTTAATATTTTGTTTGTGCTTAGCATTGCTAAATTCATGGTAATGCTGACATAAGAGTTATCCTCATCATATTGTTGAAATTATGCAATACATCTCAAAAGTGCATGAAAAAGGCACCTATAATTGCATGATAAGGTATAAAGCCATACATTTAGCATATTTTACCAGGAGCTAAACCTATAGCACACCTTGTTCAGTCTCTGTGATAATACTTTATTCCTGATTTTCACAATCTGTTCTGAAGTTTGCAAGATGTTCTTCCACATTTCCTCAAAATATATGGAAATGTTTCCTCTCTAGACTGTCAGACAATTATGGTGCTGTTTCTTTTACAATGTACTCAATAAATGTGTTGTAATATATATACACTGATCAAAGCAAAGAGTCATGAGAGCATTCATGACACCAAGCATTCTAAATCTATGCATGTCACAAAGTACCTTACTAAAGGTTGTTCTTTTAATCTATGATAGAGTAGTAAATGGGGGAGAAGAAAGGGAGATGGTTGAGAAGCAATACTTCTGTAGCATGGCTTCCCAACTTATACAGGTGCATGAGAAATTACTGTGCCACAAACACCCACTCAGTTCTAACTATCTAAACTGCACCGAGTCAAAGCCATTACTCAGCTAGCTCTAATCATAAAATATAAGCATTTACTGGATTTTTTATGCTGAAGAAGCCCCCCTAGGTTTATACTTGAGTGAGGGCCCCCACTTACATGTTATTGTCGATATTGTGGTAAAATTAGGTGCCTCGGCTAAAATCCGGTTTGGCTTATGCTCGAGTATATACAGCGCCTTGTGAGAGGTGTATCAAAAAAGAAATAATAATGTGACACTGTAAAAAGGTAGATGTGGTTTCTAAATAAGATATGCTCTTACCACCTTTGTTTATGATACATTCTGTTGTACTTCATCCAGCTCAAGGTGGTACATGTCTCCTTCCTTCCCCGAGTTACTAAAAAGTCCTTGAGCAAGCTGAACAGAACTTGCATCACTAACAAAAACCATTAGGATTCAGTTTGGCTTGCTCCTGGCCACTAGAACAGGTGCCCACTAGGAACTGTTCCACTAAGTTAAAGGGACAATCCACTTCTGCTCCCTTCCCATTTTAGCTTTTGGGAGTTTAAAGTTATCTGGTGCATTTCATGGTTGAGCAAGGATATAAATTAACCTCTGCATGATCCAAATCTGATACTCTAATCTACTCTGCCACACTAGTTCCAGTTGCATAAAACCTGGTAGCATTATCTAGTGATGGTGGAAAGTGCCATCAAGCTGGTATTCACGTACGATTTTCAAGGTAGAAGATGGTCAGAGGTAAGTTTGTCATTGCACACTTTTCTGTAGCGACCCTGAACTTTGTAGGTGGTCTCGCATCCAAGTGCTAACCAAGCTGACCCTGCTTAGCTTCTGAGAACTGATGAGATCAAGCTAACCTGGGCCATCCAGATCAGGGAAACAGCATATGACAATGGTTAAAACTGGATGCTTGTTCCAAATGAATCCACATTTTAAAAAATTACTCTGAGTCTAAATTCAAATATTGCTGAGTCAACTGATTTTTTAAAAACATAATTCGCATACAGTAATTTTTGCCTTAAACAGGATTATTCAAAGCTTTCTTCGTGTGAAACCACAATAAACCCTTTCCAATATCTTGAATACAATTTGAAACCTAGCTAGCTAGCCATATTATGTGTATGTAGTAGTGTACACTGTTTAATTTCCTGAGGGAAGCATTCTGTAGATAGACTGGCAGCTTTTCTTTCCCTTTTATTAACACCCTATGAGATATCTACTGCTAAATTTACCAGGGATAGTAGTGACTGTTGTAGCTCACCTTTAATGGCATCCCTACCTCAGAGACTCTGGGCATGCTGCTGGCAAATGGCAACATATCAACCAGTGCATGTATACGAGTTCCAAGTCAAAAATTTACACTCAGTCATCTCAAACTGATATCATAGCATTCCGCCACACTTCCCATAAGAAATAATGGATGTTATGCCAGACAGTGTGCTGCCTATGTGAAACGTGTTTTTACAGAATGAAATCAAAAGAACTCAGGTTATAACCCAGGTTCAACCACCCAGGTTACAATCTTGCCTTCTAGCATTTAATCCTAGCATGCGTTATCATGTGTATGTCTTACAGACATACATATAACAAAATACACTCATAAGAGGTTTTATGATGGAACTAACAACTAAGGAACTAAGGCTTCTCATTCTAGCTTTCCCTCTAATATTAAATTTGTGGTTGCTAGGAGAGGATACAAGAACTGAACAAAGGCCTACTGAAGTTGCCATGAGGTCCCCTAAAGCCAGGTCCCAACCCACAGCCACTGGGGGACTTACAAATAGAAGGAAAAAGTCTAGGCCATTTGCTGATATCGCGGAGGAAGTGATGTCATCAAGCCAGTGACTTCCAGGTTATGTCCTAGCATTTGGGCAAAAACTCTATAGTAGAAGCCAGTTTTACAGAGCATCACCTGGAAATAATTGGAATAATGATGTCATTTCCTATGCAACACTGATAATGTAGTCAAGGTCATCTTCTTTCTACTGGAAAGTCCCCTATCCCCTCCCAGATGGGAGATGGTTGAGAATCGATGGGAGATGGTTGAGAACCGATACAGGAGGGCCCTGGCAACTCTAGGGAAACAGGATAATGGAGTAGATGGGCCATAGATGTGATCTAGCCAAGCTTTCCTAATAAAAGACTCATAGGCTTGGATTCAAATTAGATGTTTCAACAGGTGCAAAGATTTCTACCCAGAGAGCATGATTTCCCATTTCCTTCAGCCCAGATGCCGCTTAAAATATTTCCTAAGTAAACAACCATAAATAGAAAATAAAAACCATTTCTTCCCATTAAGATTAAGTGAAAGCAAAACATCCGCAGATTTTGGCCAAGAACCATTTCTCACCATAACAAACACTAAAGTTCTTTTCACTAACTACTGAGCTCAGCAGCACTTGAAGAAACCAGGCTTCCAGTCAATGACAGAGCCAAGTAAACCCAGGAATGCTACTGCAAGTAGATCATTAAATGTATAGTCCACATAAACAGTAATCTGCCAGTTTTCAGATCCAAGATGACAATAAAACAGTGGCTATCTGAAGCAAAACACAGTTTAGGAATTTTTCCCCTAGGAAACAAAAGAGCTAGTTTCAAGATAAAAGACACTGGGTATTGACTAAAATGTTTTAAACTTTCTGTTGTTATAGTGCACAGGGATTCCAATGTATCTGATAAAGGTCCTTAATTTAACTGCATCAAAGTATGGAAAACTTTGTTTTCAACAAATGCTTATAAGGGACTATAAATTCTATTTATCTGGAATATAAAGGGCAATACAGGTAAGTCTGGAATACAGAGATAATCTTTGTGCATGAAACAACCAGTAAGGGACATAAACCATGTTTAGAATAGATTACCATTTCTGATCTTGATTAATCAGATTTTATCATACATGTCAACCTCCTCATATCCTTTGTTCAGATTATTCATTTTTGATCATTCAAGCTACTGTAGCTAGGAAGTTGCTTAAATTAATCTTAACTTCTTATGGGGTACAATCATTTAGCTTTTAAAAAACAATGTACCCTTTTGAACTTATTTCAATATTCTATTTTTGATGATAGTCATGCTGACAACATTTTTGGTCCATCAAACTCCACGGTACAATTACATGAATTTACTTTTAATAAATTACCATCTTTGCATATATCAGTCAAAGCACGAAAGCTAAATTCTTGCAAACAAAATGCATTATTAATTTAATTGTCACAGCCTATTTAGCTAACTTTTATTAGTATTTGCTATAACATGCAATGTATCATACAGCAGAATCAAATTCAAAACACAAAGAAAAGAACTGACATAATTGTCCCAGTGTGCGCCATTTAGAATGGGTATGTGTGCCCATCAAGATGCTGATAAAATGTTTCTTACGGCTAGTTGTAGTCTCTAAGAGGGGAGTGTTGGAAAGAAACACAGAAGTATTTCAGTGTCCTTTGCTCTGGTCATGTTTAAATGTAAGCCATCACTAGCAGGGGAGCACTATTACAAAATTAAAAGGGTATCTGAAAGCCTGCCATAAGTATTCAGATTTAAAATGCCATATATTTATTTGGATGGAAGAGCCCTCTCAGTGATGAAACTTCACTCTCTTTTATCTCCCCCATTTTTTCTTAAAATAACAAATTCACACCACTCCCCTCACCAATCATCTAATCCAGGTAAGTCTTAAACACAGATTAGCATCCTGAATTTGTGCCGTTGCTCCTGGCTGCAAGGGTTTGAAATGCTGTGGAAAACAACTCATTAAGACCGTTTATGCACTGGAGGTTTCATTCCAGGCTGCAGACTGGAGTTTTAGTCGTGGCAGATTGCCCCACCTCTTCCTGCACCCACATGGGAGAACATTTGGCCTGGTATGCCTCATCTGCCCCCGATTTGTGCTCCTGCATGGGATCTGAGGCAGTGAAGTTCCCAGTGCCTACACGGTCTAAGACTCATCGCCACACTATTCTTCAACCAGCTTTTACTTAATGATGAATCAAAAAAGCCTTGCAAGCCATAGGAGACAATCAGTAGAAGCCAAAAGGACTCTAGAAAATATCAAATCATACAGCTAGAAATTAGAGCATACATTGTGGTTGTCATTGTTTTAATTATATTGGGGAACAACTGAAAAGCATACCTCCTAGATTCAAATACTGCATTTGAATATTCATGGCATGATACACTATGGCATACATAGCCACAAGAGTGGTATATGTTACTTCTATAAAATATTAATGATAATTATACAATAAGTGCACCTCAGTAGAAAGATATATCCCTGGACAGCTGGGAATAAAACTACAGAATTCTATTATCATTCTCCAAAGAGTATCCAATATGAAACAACTTTCCTCTTTAGACTCAGTACTATGTGCCAATTGTTTCCAGGGATAGCTCCTCCTTCCAGGGGCAGCATCCAGGGACAGCTTCTCCTGGTTCAGCTTGCAATTTTCTAAGGTCTTTCAGAGTAAGTTTGGAATATTTTGAAATGCTCTTTGAGAAAAAAAAGGGGGGGGCTTGGCTCCAACCCTTTCTGCTAGGTTCAACACTTTCATCAAGCAAATTAACCCAGACAGACAGACAGACATATAGATATAACAAACACATTGATACGTGATGCTTTCAGTTATTATTTCATCTACACTGACTGATGTCCGAAACAGGGGAGATGGTTATATTAGGTCACTGCCATTTGTTATTTGTTATATGTTGTAAATTGTTTTAAGTGTTTTATGGGAATTTTAAATTGTATGTTGCTTTTTGGTAACCACTGCAAGCCAATTAATGGGAGCTGCTGTATAAAAATCAAATAAATAATAATAATAAAGGGGGAAGAGACAAGACTGGCAGTGGAGAGAAATAACAATCAACAGCAGAGAATCCTAAAAGTCAGGTTGCTCCTGAACATGGCCAGGAGCATCCTTCACTAATGAGATGCTTGGAATTTTCATTTTCAATGGGTACTATTTTTAGTTAACAGTAGATTATTCTACAACAAAGTTTGAGTCCTATGGTACCATTAAGATACATGAAGCTTGATTCTGGGTACATATTTTCATATGCATGCACACTTATTCAGATTTTTGTTGTTGTTCAATGGTCCACTGAACTGTCATCCATAGGGAAATTGCATGCATGCAGGATAGTTTGGAAGCTTCCACATTTTCTACCAAGGAGAAGAAGAACATTCAGAAGCCTTTATTATTACAAATATTGTATCATATGTGGGTGCTAAAGGGAGAGTGCCTTCATACTCAGCAGTCATGTGAACAAATTTCTGAACTAAAACGCACAGGAGAAATGTGATGTGCCTAAGAAAACCCTTTAAAGGACAACAAATGGGTGCTGAAGCCAAGACAGATTAACACTTAACAAGCAAAGGATGAAGCCGAGCTAAAGGCTCCAGACATGGTTAAAGACTGGGTGGAATGCTTTTGAACAGCCACAAAAGCTGCTTTCTACAGGGAGGCTTTAACCCTCTGGCTTTCACTGTGAAGCTCTGGCAAACAACATAGGCCTCTATGCTGTGCAACTTCCCAAGGCAGAAAAGACACCTGGAACACCCATCTGTGGTGAGTTTATTGCCATACTTCACACAGTTTTTAAAAAGAAACTGCTGTTCTGTGAGTATGAGGCATGTGAAGGAAGAGAAGGAAAATATAAGCTTCTCACTCAAGCTTGTATCTACTCACACTTTTTTTAAGGACAAGTAACTCCCCCCCCCCCCCCATCTTTCACATTTAGTATCCATTTTTAGCCCATTTTTATGACATGGTCAAGAAAAGCAACAGCAGGACATTAAAACACAGAATTTGATTAGACAACTAATTAAAAAAAAGAACCAAGAGAGAAAAGTCAAAACTCTTCTTGCAGATACAGTCACAAATGGTGATGAAAATAGTGTTGCCACTACCTACCCCAAGTGCCTAAAGAGAACTGAGAGGAAGGCACTCTTCTGTTCTGGGCACAACGGACAAAATTAAAAAAAGCAAAGGTGTGGAATAAGAGGAATTGGTAGGACAGCCAGTTCCCAGGTGGTGTCTGGAGATCTCCCAGAATTACAAAGTGATTCCAGGTTACGGAGATCACGAAAGGTGGATTCTATCGCATTATACTCTCCTCCCCAAGCCCCACCCTCCCTGGATTCCACCCTGCAAATCTCCAGGTATTTCCCAAACTAGAGCTGGCAATTCTAAGAGATGGACTACCTGCCAGACCTATAGAATTTGCAGACAGAAACCTGTGCAGATATATAGATGTCGTTCAACACTGCAGAGAGGTCAATGGTATAAACAGTATGTCCCTGTTACAATGGAATTGACCTGAGGAAACACTTCTGTATGTGAAAACTATAGCATGAGAAGTGATCTTGGTATCACCAACGTAAAATGGGACTGGAAGATAATTAATGAAACACCAGACTTTTAAAAGTCTCCAGAGATCAACCTGTAAATTATAAACTAATGAGCATGATTTCCATAGTCTAGAACAGATAAAAGTTGCAGAACTTGGAGAATATCAATAACCGTACTGATGATATTAGTCTTGCTAAAGATTCATCTCTGTTCATCATCAAGTATTCTAAAACCTTTATGCATCATCATAAAAGGGTATCTTTTGGTGAATCCGCAGCATCCTACAAGATAGTAAGACAAGCATAGATGACTAATTCTTTTAACAGAAAGTAGTAGACTGCTGGGGGCTTCAAATATTAGTGTTGTGGTTGGTTCTCTTGACAGAATTAACACCACAGAATGAGCTGTACAAATCTAGTAGGCAAAGATTTGCAAAACTTTCTTAGAGTCACTCACTGTTCAATAGCCCCCCAAATGCTATATGTCTGCTGTAACTTAACTTTACACGCACACACAGGCACACATACAAATATGCACCAGACCCCAGTCAAGATATGTATAATATTCCACTTCATAGGGTTTACTCTCCTACCATTTGCCCATGCTTCTTCTTCATATCAGGTATGTAGATGTGGGAGAAGAAGGAGCAGGCTTACTCATTCATACCCACCTTACTTTTGCTTTTACCTATACAGGCACTCGTAGAGCCTCTTGTGGCGCAGGGTGGTAAGGCAGCAGAAATGCTGTCTGAAGCTGTCTGCCCATAAGGATGGGAGTTCAATCCCAGAAGCTGGCTCAAGGTTGACTCAGCCTTCCATCCTTCCAAGGTTGGTAAAATGAGTACCCAGCTTGCTGGGGGGTAAACGGTAATGACTGGGGAAGGCACTGGCAAACCACCCTGTATTGAGTCTGCCATGAAAACGCTAGAGGGTGTCACCCCAAGGGTCAGGCATGACCCGGTACTTGCACAGGGGATACCTTTACCTTTACCTTTTTATACAGGCACTCATGACAACTTTAAAACTTTAGCTTTATATGCATACAAAAATATGCATACAGATACAACTGACAAATAGTTACTTTATTTTACCTTTCTTTTGGTGTTCCAACACCGTGTTTTCCCAATAAATGAGTATTCAAGTGCTTTTTCATTACAAATGCCACCCTGAAAAACAAAACAAAAAACAAATGTTATATTTCCATTTTCACTTTTAAGGAGGAAAACTTTTTCTTCTTCAATACATAATATCAAACATAATATGGAAAGCAGCATGGTACAAACTGATCTTGTCAGATCTCTAAGGAAGACTCTGTGGAACAAGACAGTGGCAAACTACTTCTGCTTTTCACTTGCTTTTAAATCATTTTATTGGGGTTGCCATAAATCAACTGCGACTTGATTGCATGTTACATACACAACATCAAATGTAATATCTTCCAAAATTTTTGTAGTGGTAAACAGATTGATCCTAAGCAGATCAACACTCTTCAAACCCACTGATTTCACCAGGCTTAGAATGGTGGAATTCTGTTCAGCATGATACCTATATTTATGGTGTGGTTTCATTTGGAATACCATGTACAGTTTTGGTCACCGACCTCAAAAAGGACATGGCAGAGCTGGAAAAAAAATACAGAAGAAAGAAACAAGGATAGTCAAGGGGCTGGGGCAACTTTCAGAAACAGAGAGCTGGAAGGGAAATCTCAGGGGTCATATAGTCCATCCCCTTACATAAAGCAGGAAATTCACAACTACCACTCCCCGATTCTTCCTGTGACCACAACTCTATATCCAGAAGAAGGCAAACCCCTCTGGGATTCCTGGCCAATGTGGCCAGGAGGAAAATTCATTTCTGATACCAAAAGGAAAATTAGCATTACTCTGGGTGCATAAGAAAAGGTCACAAGAGCCAAGCACTGACTCATCCCTTTCTGCATTCCCTCTCATAATCCGCCTAAATTCACAGAATCAGCATTACTGACAGATGGCCTCTATTCCCCATTTTTGGCCCTCCAGAGAAACTGGTTGGCCATTGTTTGACACACCACTGCATAAATGACTGCAAAACAATGATAGCGTCACCTTCTCTGTCCACCCTTTGAACACAGCCTCGTAGAGATCATAATGTGCATAGAAACACAAATTTCACTGGGTTATTGAAAAACAACACTAAAACTTGATATTAAATTAACTGGCCTCTATTATGTTAATGAAGGCAGCAAAACTGGACCACCCACAAACAAACTAGCGGTCTATGTATGCCTGGGGAGCTCCCTAGGTATGCAGAAAAAATATGAGTTTGTAAATTAACCAAAAGAAAAACCCACTAAAAACTGGCCTACTGAGGGCTGAATATGCTCCAGACATGTGCAATGTTGCCTTCAGCTGTGAGTTACTGAAGGAAACAGTAGGGAAGGAGAATCAAGCTGCCCAACACATTGAGAGCTTGCAGAATCCAGGAGGCAAGATTTGGAGAATGGGTTGGCATGCTTATTTCAGACATAGAACTGTGGTGACAAAATAAATAGATTGCTATTAATAACAGTTTCACTGATAATAGCTTTACATTAATTTAATTATATCATCTGATTATTTCAGCAATACAGATATTGGAAAGGTACTTCAAGCTAAAATGGCATTCTTGAAAACCAAAAGAAATTACTGTTCTTACTTTCAGTGTGAAAAGGGCTTGCAAACATTTTTGTTAATTATGTATTACAGCTGTCCTTCATAAAGTTAATTACTAATAGCTGAAAGGCACTGGAAATCTATTTGCATATGTACATGAAAGGCATGACATATGCAAAAATATGATTTTAATTAGCATTCCATGGTATGACGGGCTACAAATCAAGCTGGCATATCGTAAGGTTTTTACCATTAAATGCCAAATTCATTTGGACATGTTTCAACTAATGGACAGTGCAAAGACAGAAAAATACTGTAGCAGTGTGGCATATATTTGCCACAAAAGCCAAGAAACAGTACTTTTCTTTTACATATATGGTAATGTCTCATCTCCATGTGTGATTTACTCTGGGCATATTCACATTATTACAGAAAATTACTATTTTGTGTAGCCTTCGGGTGTAAGTCTAAAGCTCTGTATCTTTAAAGTGATGGTGACTTAATTATTTGTATTAAAAAGATATTCAATAAAATATTATTTATTCTCCCTTTCATATTTGAATGATATACATGGACATCACAGTGAGCATTCAAAATAGTCTATTGCGCTATCATCACTGTGACTATGCAACTGTCACTAGAAATATTATACATAAGGAAAATGATTGGACTAGCATAAAATCTTGCATCCTAATAAGAGTGCAAGGCAGTCCAAATTTACTGTCATTGCTTTTGGGCAGAAAGCAGAACCATCTCAATATTGCTGTAAGCACATCCAAATGAACAACACTCTTCCTTTTGTAAATCAGAAGCTTCTTTCCTCCCGGTTAATTATCTAAATCTAAAGAAAAATAAAATGAAGGTACTAATGCACAGGGAGCACACAATCAAAAAGGCAATACATCTGACCTTATTTATGTATTTAACATCACTGTGTCAAATGCAAAAACTAATTAAAAATGCAGTAATATGTAGGAGAGTTATTCATTTGTTCCTTTATAAATTTGTTCCTGTATAAAAAGCCATGGGATTGAGCATGTACATTTCTTTCAGTATATGGAAGTTGGAATAGGTATACTTGTTAATCAAATATTAAAGCAGGAGGGAAAGGGCAAGACTTTGGCTGATGCCTATCCCCTTTCTTATTTAAGTGTTGCTACTGGATTCAGTGCAATTAGGGTTTCCTATTTTCCTTCTAGTGTCACATAACATTTATGAAACTGAATTTCCATTCTAAAGTTTTATTAAAATACAGGGGAAACAAATATGGAAAATTATCCCCACATTAAGTTTTAGCAACTTCTCTAATTTTGCTCCTCTGGAGAGGCACAATTTAAATACCTATTTGGAAAACAATCCTTAGAAGAAATTGGTATTGCCAACCTCCAGGTGGGGTATAGAGTTCTCCTGGAATTACAACTGATCTCCAAACTGCAGAGATCAGTTCCCCTGGAGAAAATGGCAGGTTCAGAGGACAGACTTGCATACCATAGGTTTTAGACAAAATCCTTCCATAGACTCCACCCTCAAATCTCCTGACTGCAGTTGGCAAACCAAAGGGAAATGTAATTGTTGCTTCTTGTCACCAAGCAATATTTGATGCAATCATCACAGTCTGTTAAAAGAGAAGATCAGGAACATCTTTTGTTGTCAGAAACCAGGGGGTGGGGGCAGGGAGTAAACTTAGGGAAATCTCAAATTCTGCACAAACTCAATTTCATACAAAAAGGATGAAACCATCAGCACCAGTAACTGCTGTCAATGAAAATGCTAAGACCAAAGGCAGTTGTTCAAAAATTATGTCCCCTCCACATTGTAATATTCATGGGTGGGGTATGAGTGATGCCCATTTTAAATCCTTTTCAGCAAGTGCCATATGTGCAATAACATAAATTATCATGCAAAATATATTTCTTGATAAGATTTTTTAAAAATTACTACTTCCTACTTGTTAAGACTATACTGATGATTATTGAAGCATAGAGGTAACAGCTTGTTTACATTCTGTTTGAAAAATCTGCTGCTGAGCTAGAAAATCATTTGATGCCACCACTACACACAACAGACAAGATTGCACAGTTGCTAGAACAACAGGAGCAGACCAGAAAATAGCAATATCTTTCTTTGTTCATGTCTCTTTAAAAAGGCATGAAAACTGATCTAGAAAACTCATCTGCTTACATTATTGCTTTGAAAGGAAATGTAATTATAGGCATGCCTCCATCATTTCTCCAACCTCCATCACTATGTCTTATTAACATACATGCAAAAATCTCTAAAGACTCCATGGGCTACTCAGGCTCCAGCTCAAGCAACTGGACAGTTTAAACCTCAGCATGAGAAATGGGGGGAACCACAAAGGATGAATTTGTCTGTGAAAAATAAAACATTGGGATGGATTCTGAGCTCAGTGTTTATCAATCTCAATCCTAAGGGTATTTGAAATTTAAACTAATAATACTTAATTAACATATGGACATTTGCCATGAAGCTTCAGTGTATAGCTAGCTGGCTGTCAACAGATGGGGTCTGAATAGGTAATACAGACTAATATAGCACAAGTCTACCTTTCCATGACAAGTATAAATGAGAGTAAAACCTGTGAAGTCAGCAGATTTGAAGACTGCCTGCCTCAAGTTTACCATGTACTTGAAGTATCTTACATGTTTCCAATGCATTTCCTATGTTCAGGCTTTTTATAATTAACAGTGAAACATAATCTTACATCCTTTTACATGTGCAGGATTGGGGGGGAGGGGGGTCCAGTGATTTAAAACCTCCACTGTTACCCTTATCATCTGACATACTATTCTGTTTTCCCTTCCTCACATATATAAACTATTTATGACTGGGAGATGGACTATCACACATTCAGCTCTTGAAAATATCCCTAACCCTAACCATAGCTCTCAAACTGGAAGCTACTAAATGCCATCTTCCATCGCCTGAAACTCAACCATTCAAAGATGGAGCTCCTGAGGCTGGATATGAAGGAACCAAGCAAAGAAGTATGCCTACCCAATCTGCATAGGGTGCAACTATCAGTTGCATGCTCAGCCAGAAATCTGGATGTGATCTTTGACACCTCCTTATCTATAAAGGTATAGGTCACAAGAGTAGCATGGCTGGTGTTCTTCCACCTTCACCAAGCCAAAGTACTAACAACCCAGAACGCCAGAAAGTTGGCTTGAAACTCAACATCAAGAAAATGAAGATCGTATCACCCATCCCTCTCAATTCCTGGCAAATAGATGGGGAAGAAATGGAGGTAGTGACAGATTTTATTTTCCTGGGCTCCAAGATCATTGCAGATGAGGACTGCAGCAAAGAAATTAAAAGACACTTGCTCCTGGGGAGGAAAGCTATGGCAAATCTAGAAAGCATCCTAAAAAGTACAGGCATTACCTTGCCAACAAAAGTGCATCTATTCAAGGCTATGGTCTTTCCAGTTGCAATGTATGGCTGTGAAAGTTGGACCATAAGGAAGGCCGAGCATCAAAGAATTGAGGCTTTTGAACTCTGGTGCTGGAGAAGACTCTTGCGAGTTCCTTGGACTGCAAGGCGAACAAACCAGTCAGTCCTATAGGAGATCAGCCCTGCCTGCTCCTTAGAAGGCCAGATCCTGAAGATGAAACTCAAATACTTTGGCCACCTCATGAGAAGAAGGACTCCCTGGAGAAGAGCCTAATGCTGGGAGCGATTGAGGGCAAAATAAGTAGGGTACGACAGAGAATGAGTTGGCTGCATGGAGTCACTGAAGCAGTAGGTGCAAACTTAAATGGACCCCGGGGAATGGTAAAGGACAGGAAGGCCTGGAGGATCATTGTCCATGGGGTTGCGATGGGTCAGACACGACTTCGCACCTAACAACATAACAACAATATTATTATATATAAGGACTTGTCACTGATGAAAGAATCTTACTGAAAACGGATATTACCTGGATTCCGTTTTGACAGAAGTCCTACAGAATAAAGAAATAAGGAAAACTACAAAAAAAGGACACTTTTCTTTCTTTTATGAATATATTTATTGTATTGCCATTGGATAGGTCTGTTTGTTGGGTTTAATTATTAGACCGTCCTTCTTATCCTCTTGTATGATATCTGTCTTTGCTAACCTATCAAAAAATCATATATACATACAAATACACATAAACATACATACACACACAGAGGAAATAAATCATTTTGATTGCCGATATTCTTGTAATTCAAAACATTTTTAATTTGTCCATCTAAATTAATCTGCTTGTATCAATTTCCAAGTATTCGGATAATTAAAAATAAGATTACTATTTTGTCCAGTTCCTTTTGCTTTTAAATGTCTAAGGATCAGTAGCTACTGTGAATTCTGTGCTCTTTGTGATATATGTTCTTGTTGTATTTCAAATATTGTAATCAATTTGTAATCCATTTACAAAACTAACTTCTGTTCATAAAGCCCTGGAAGAACCATAACAAACATTTCTTGTATTTCTTTTTCTAAATATATAATTGTATCTCCTTTCTTTTTAGATATAATTGTTCTTTTTTTTTTACTTTTTTCTTATCAGTATACTAAAAACCTGCAAGGTTTGTTCACGTGTTTATTTTAGAAATTTCTGTCTCTAATATATGTAATTAATTTTTACTTTCTTAATTTCTCCTATAACTTTATTGATATATTCTTCTTTGAATCTAAAACTCCATTAATGTCTTTTGGGGAGAAAAATCTAAAAATAATTCACTTTGGTGTTATTTAGCACAAATATTGTCACTAACCTTGTATTCCATCAGCTTCCCTTGGCCACTATAGAGGTTCCATCACAAAAGCCATCTCCCAAATATACGGAAAGACAGCAGGGTCCTACCATGTCAGACAATACAAGAGTTTCCTATAATGAGCCTCTTGTGGCGCAGAGTGGGAAAGGCAGCAGACATGCAGTCTGAAAGTTCTGCCCATGAGGTTGGGAGTTCAATCCCAGCAGCCGGCACAAGGTTGACTCAGCCTTCCATCCTTCCGAGGTTGGTAAAATGAGTACCCAGCTTGCTGGGGAGTAAATGGTAATGACTGGGGAAGGCACTGGCAAAGGTAAAGGGATACCTTTACCTTTACCTATAATGCTATAATCACCACAAAATTCTCCAGATTTTTGATACCTTTGAAACCCGCTGAAGAACCAAAGGCCAAAGGCCACAATTGGACTTTGCACGTACATTTTAGAAATCTATTTTGATACAACTATATATTTAGAACAAGAAATACAAGAAACATTTGTTATGAACAGAAATTAGTTTTCATAAATGGAACAATATTTTACAGATATTCCAAATTTAAAGTTTACACAAGAACACAGAAAATATCTAAAGCAAATAATAATCCAGAAAATGTGTAGGCAAAAAGAACAAAGCATGAGATCCAGATGGCCAAAAAGGGATACATTATAAATGTTTTAAAGACGTTTTAATGATAATTATCAGTCTTCTGGGGGGGGGGGAATACCATTTCAAAGAGTCCAGTTGAAATATATGCAACCTCTACAAAGGCTCTTGTACCCCTCAGGATCAGGTAAACAGCAAAAATTAAATAATCTAATCCCATACTACTTTAACGGGTTACATTTTGTTTATGTACCATATTAACTTGAAAGAAGACAATCCTGGATGTAAGACAATGCAATCATAAAAATATTAAACACATACAAAAATTATTACTGGGCATAACTGACTTGCATGCAAGGTAACCTCTAATTCTTTCTTTCTTTCTTTCTTTCTTTCTTTCTTTCTTTCTTTCTTTCTTTCTTTCTTTCTTTCTTTCTTTCTTTCTTTCTTTCTTTCACTCTTACTCTTACTCTTACTCTTACTCTTACTCTTACTCTTACTCTTCCTTTTGATGGCATATCTTGAAAAAGCCCTGTCTTCTCTTTGAGTAAATACAATGGTGTAGTCAATTTATGATCAAGGAAAAAGGCTAATAACTGATATTCCCTTAGAAAATCTATGGACGTGGTTCCAAAAACATAACAAGGTTAATTACTGCGATCAGGTAGGGATGAGCATTAGCTGCATGTTGAGCCAGAACTGCCACAAAATTCTGGCTGGATCGCGGCTCAGGAATGTGACATTCATTGTCCATGTGGTCTCCAAAGAAATCTGTCAGCATTTGGGTGCAGCTCTGGGTTGCTCAGAAAATGAAATCCATCAAGAAACTCTAGTGCCAAAATGTGAGGCAAAGATGTGTGTGGGGGAGTGGGTTGGGTTATGAAAATGTAAATAGGCTCCCCCCAAAGCTTGACAGGATCTTGCCCACCAATGACAGAGCTCTCATTTGTTGAGCATGCTGTCAGGTCCAGGTGGGAGCAAGGGCCTTAGTGTTCGGAGGGGTGCTCTACAACCATCAGCCTTCACTTGTGATGCTGTCAAGGTGATTGATTACTGGTTGGCTATTTTCTATGCAACAGGTTGGCTGGCAGATCTTCTTCCTTGCCATTCCAAGGTCAAGCCTTTCCTTTTTTATTGCTCTTTGCTATACAGGTGAGACAGTGTGGGCAGTGCGGACAAGCCCAGGGGGTGCATTAAGCAGGAACTTCCTTTTTTCTGATAGTTCCTGGAGTCTGGGTGTCTGAGGGTTCATACCCTTGTTAGATAGCTTCCTATGACTCAGCCTAATGGCAAGGTGGTAATGATGGCAGAGTGCTCCCATACGCTAGCTTGCTGCAGAAAATGTTTTATTATTCAGGCTGGTCATGTGCTCCAGTGCAGATTCACAGTCATCCCTCTCAACATACACAAGACGATCCTTTCGGGGTGTTGCTGGGGGCTGCCATCAATGATCACCCCTCCTGTGTTAACCAGATACCAAAGCATTGTTCAGGGCAGGGCACATGCATGGCAAACAGCAGATGAAATGGCGGGGCTTCCATTAGTTATGTTGCACCAAGTTCCAAGCTGGCTCCTTCCACTTGCACCAATGGTAAGGGTACAGACTCCCCAATCAAAGATGGTTATAGGAGAATGGCAGGGCAAAAAGCCAGGTCAGCTCTTTCCAGATAACTCAGTGTTGTTGTTCAGTTTATGTAGCAGCTCCATCACAATACACCCTATACTCATCCCATTCTCCAGCTGATATCTGTACAATCTTTTCTCTTGGGCCTCGGTTTTGCAGGGTTTTTTCCCCCCTTGTCCTTCATGCCATCATCCTGGGTGGCTCAACCCATTCCCTTTCAGTTCCTCTCTGCTGTTGAGGCTACACAAATCATCTGGCTGCATGGTCAGGAGACATGGTCAAGGGCCTTGCTTAGGAAAAACAGTGAACTTCTTAAACAGCTGATAAGCAGAATATATGGGTTAAATGTAAGTTTTAACTGATAGCCAAGATTGTCATTTATTGTGCATTTGATCTTGTGACAGCCTATGGCCTAGTGCAATATAGTTTGCTTCACTTTGCTTAGGAATGTATTCCTTCTTCCCCTCCCCAGCACCTCTTGCTCACTCTCTGTTGTCAAGATTGTGTATGGCAAGGGGATTTATTTGGGAGGTTCTTCTGTCTTCTCCTTTGTTCCAGGACCTGAAGGTCCTTCCCTTACTGTCCTCTCTCTCACCTGCTCCACTGATGACTGCTAGGATGAGAAAGATTATTATTACTGCTAAATCCCATCACTGTGCTCACTGGCTTTACTCCACATTCTGTCAGTATCAAGTGGACGAGTGAGCATGCTATAGATAAGCGTGATCATGACAAGTGGATAAGAATGATCATGCTGCCACGGAATCTACACAGAATGGAAAGATATTGGTTGAGTTGATTAGCTTGGTGGATTACATTCATACATCCTTGATGAAGCAATGGTATGCCTGTCAAAATGTATAAAGTGAGGAAGAGGAGGAGATGGAGGAAAAGGAGAAGGGGTGAGAGAGCTCTAAGAGAACTATGACTGATCCAAGGTCACTCAGTTGGCTTCACGTAGAGAAGTGGGAGATCAAACCCAGTTCTACAGATTAAGAGTCCACCACTCTTATCTACTACACCATACTGCTGTAGTCCTGGATCCAGTTTCAGGGACAGTCAGAAATCCAATTTTATAGATGGAAGAACATACTAGTGTGGTAGCATGAAAGTGGAAACAACATTTTTAATATAGTTGCATTGATAGAACTTTTCTGTACCTCTTGCACAGTGTACAGACTTACAGAGAATCTGTCACAATGTACCAGACTTCATTTCAGCAGAATGATGGACAACAGGTTTGTTGATCGGCTGGTCAATGACCTGCATCCATCTTCGGAATAATTTACTGTCTATATCGGACAGATCATTATGGATGAGTTACTTACTATCAATCAATCAACTCAGCTCTTCCTGCATATTCCTATATCTATCATCTAAAAAGGAGAGAACTGTCTCTCAAGATGCTTCCATTGCTCCATCTGTGACACCAACAGAAGCTATTCAAGATATAAGAGAATTACTAGACTTGCATGATCAAATGGAAGGAATGCTCCAGATTTGCATTTCTTATGACAGAAAACACTTCAGCGCTTCAGTTTCTGGCTAACCATGAAATAAAAGCTGGATTAACTTAATATGAATTATTTTATTAGCTCAATTATTCATTCAAATAAAGGAAGCAAACTCTGAACGAACTCTCCTATTAGGCAGATTTGGTCAGGAAGCTTGCTATGCAGCTGGGTGGTCAATACACCCGGTATAATGTAGTCTATACTAGATTTCCCAATAAACCATCTAGAGTACGAAATTGAGAGAAAAAAAGAATCCCCTTGATGAGTAACAGCTACATTTTCTCCCCCTCCTTTGAGAAGAATTATGGCCTTTGTTATAATCTAATGTTATTACTTGTCTGAGATCATTTGGTCTGATGCATTTTCCTTTCAGGGCAAGGACTGTTCATCCAAGCTCCTTACTTATATTGCCTTTGGCTGTTGAATCTGAGGTGATGTTCACTATTCTCTCGTATCACCCAAAAACAACTGTAATGATGCCTTGTTCATCCAAAATAATTATGGTATCCAGGAAATGTTCAAAGTATTAGGTTTCCTTCTCAGTCCTCATAAAAAGAATTCCCTGAATTCCCTATAAAGCCGTTCTAAGAATCATTACAATATTTGTGCAAAAAATTACAATATTCCTTCACAACCTCAATAAACCAGTTATTGTTTCCAACATTATTATGAACTGTATTGGCAAGTTACTCAGCATACCTGCACTGTTTCATATGTAAAGATGACAGGTCATGAAAGAAGACAGGGAGATACGACCATTCTTCAAAAACTCCAAATCAGAGTCAACTTGTTTCAATTTCATAGGAATTATTAATGGCAACTTTGGAGAAAGTCACCACACTATCACAGTGGTTATATTGAATAATGTTCTCTAAAGAAGTGTGTGTGTGTGTGTGTGTGTGTGTGTGTGTGTGTGTGTGTAAAAGGTCTGAGAGACTTTTTCCCATGAAATTCATTCAGCCACACTCTCAAACTGGCCTATTTCACAAAGCTGTTATGAGAATAAAACAGATAGTCATAAGTGTACATAAGTACAGACATAAGGAGAGAGTAAATTAGCATTAAATTAGTAATAGCATCACAACAAATATGCAGCATGATGATGAAGATTGGGTAGTTCCTTGCTAGAATAACAAAATCTGTTTTTTTGATTCAGTTGTCATTCACAAAAACAAAAGGAATATAAAAATGTTAAGGTTAGTGAATAAATGGTAGACATTTCCCCAGTTGTGGAAAAAACAACTAAACTACCTGACCCAGCTGAGTAAAAGTGGTGCTGTTTTGGCTTGATTCGGGGTTCAGTTCAGGGACCAAACCAAACCAAACCATTGGAGGGGGGGGGGGTTATAGCCATCCTGAATTTTTTGTTAGTTCACCCACATAAGTAGGCACTCCAATGTGTGTGTGTGTGTGCGTGCATGCATGTGCGCACCACAACAAACTATTTCCTGAAATAAAAGAACATATGATACATTTATTTGCTTATTTAATTTATACCCTCCTTTGTCCCCAGTGAGGACCCCAAACACCTTGCAACATTCTGTTCTCCATTATATACTAACAACAACTTTGTGAGGTAGATTCAGCTGAGAGAGTTCGACTACTCCAAATTCACCCAGAAAACTTCTATAGAGTGGGAATTCAAACCTTGGTCTTCCAGATCCTGGTCGAACACTCCAGCTACTACCACACACTGGCTTTCTATGATGAATAAGCTAACCCAAAATTAGTGATCAATGAAATAGGTCAAACCAAATCCAAACACAAAGCAAACAATTTAAAGAAGCATGTACTTTTTAATTCTCCCTAACCACCTATGTTGAAAAAATAAAATGGAATGTGCATGTGCATAACGAGTATAAATAAAATTCTACTTTAACAATTTGATAATCTTGGAGAGCATACTTCATAAAATAAAAGAGCACTTGGCAGAGAAATATGACTTCTTGAGAAGTTCACTACCCTGTGAACTCTGGAACCAGATAGGGGTCGATTTGCAGCTGCAATTGGCGGAAAGGGGCGAAGTGCGCAAACCTCCCCAATTTTCTACTCAGGAAGTTCTTGGGAACTCGTGGGGCCGATACTGAGCCTTATGGAGATCTATCTCCCTGGATATCAAGCTGTTTGTGTTCCAGGCCATGAAGAAGCCGTTCGCCATCTTTGAACTTTTTTGTCTTTTCATATTATTTTTTTAAGACTGTTTTTCTTATATCACTCTCTGAGCTGCTTGGAAGAATCTTCAGAATTCTCACGGAACTTAATCTCTGACTACAAACGCCTAAGAGTGAATAATTCTCCAGTGACTTTAAATTGTTTTCATACATCTCCCCCTGCTCTGTTATCAAGAAGCTGCAGTGAAGTTACCTCCTACAAAGCCCTTCCTGCCAGTTCTTCTTTTCCTCTTTTAACTTCAGGGGGAAAGTGAGATATACTAATAACACTGAAAACCAAGAAAGAGTTTAACCAGTCTGTTTATTATTTCACGGAGATTGTTTCCTTGATAAGGCATTCACGTGACACCTTTCCTGAAGCTCCGTGACTTTCTAAGCAACGTCATCAAAACCCTTTGAGGGAGGACCTCTCCTGGCTATTTGCAATATTGCCTGAACGTGGCTGGTGACTTATACACCTAAAACATGTCTATGTTAAAAAGAATGGTCCATCTATTAGAGGAACAAAGCCAAGATTTTAAAGTTTTTACAAAAGGTTTGCTTAAGAATATTTTCAAGGAGATCCAAGACAGCAAGGAAGAAGTTTTTAACAGGATTGATGGACCAAAAACAGTGGTTGATGATAGCACTAAACAAGGTTGGAAATCATCAGCAGAAGAGAAATCTGAAATTTTGGAGATGGAAAAGGGGGTGTCTGATCCCCTCAGAAAACATCACTCCCCAGATAAGGACACCCTTTTTAAAAAGGCATACAGCTATTTCAAAGCAACAGTACACAAGAATCAACCAAAAGATACATGGATCTGTTTTGAAAGTAATCGATTTAAAGGAGCTTCTCGGGGGGAAAATCGTACTGATACATTTTGGATTGGAGATCAGGAGGTGCAACTGCCTCAAGATTTATCAGTGAATATTCTATGGAAATGAGTACAACTGCACTTTCTACACAAAAGTCTAATTGAACAGAATATAAGTCTATGGGAACAGCAAGGTGCAGTAAGCCTCGATATGAGACCCCCTTAAGAAGATTGGGGAAGGAAAAGGAGAAGCAAAGGGCAGGCGGAACAAGGTGTTTGAAATCTTTTCTTTATTCTTTTTCTGTACACTTTTACATAAATAGTATATAACATGTAAGGTAATCAAAAAGATTTTAAGGAAATATAATGGTAAGTGCTAGAAATGTCATGATAAAGTGGGGGGGTTCCCCTCTCTTTTTTATTATTATATAGTTATAGGGTCAAAGTTCATATTGTTCTACAAGAAAAGTTCAAACCTGGAAATATGGTGTTGGATATCTGTCAGGAAGGTTCTTCAATTGTGTTAAAAACCTAATTTTCTATGCAATCACTGCAATAAGGTTACATCTTTAGTCAACAGAAAATTAGTTTAAGAATCACAAGAACTATGGAATTCTTAAGTGAGAAAATTTATAAATTTGGGGGTAAGGTCAAGACATCATCTTGATGCCTTGGTTTAAGTTTAAGGGTAATTTTTGTAATACTGAAGGTTGATTGTTAGTGTTGGAAATGTTATGTTAAAGTGGGTTTTTTTGTTGCTTTGTTTTTATATTTACAGGCAACAGATATTTGGAATAATTGGCAATATTAAACTTCAAACAAATGGGGGCTTTGGGGGGTAGAGGGAGGGATGATATTGTAAGCAAATATATTCTTTCCTTGTTCTTTTCTATATCTATATAAAAATAAAAAATATATTTAAAAAGAGCATTGTAGTGAAGTGGGATATTATTTCTTGCTTGATGATATAAATGTTGTTGTTATGTGCGAAATCGTGTCCGACCCATCGCGACCCCATGGACAATGATCCTCCAAGGCCTTCCTGTCCTCTACCATTCCCCGGAGTCCATTTAAGTTTGCACCTACTGCTTCAGTGACTCCATCCAGCCACCTCATTCTCTGTCGTCCCCTTCTTCTTTTGCCCTCAATCGCTCCCAGCATTAGGCTCTTCTCCAGGGAGTCCTTCCTTCTTATGAGGTGGCCAAAGTATTTGAGTTTCATCTTCAGGATCTGGCCTTCTAAAGAGCAGTCAGGGTTGATCTCCTCTAGGACTGACCGGTTTGTTCGCCTTGCAGTCCAAGGGACTCGCAAGAGTCTTCTCCAGCACCAGAGTTCAAAAGCCTCAATTCTTTGACGCTCGGCTTTCCTTATGGTCCAACTTTCGCAGCCATACATTGCAACTGGGAAGACCATAGCCTTGACTAAATGCACTTTTGTTGGCAGGGTGATGTCTCTGCTTTTTAGGATGCTGTCTAGATTTGCCATAGCTTTCCTCCCCAGGAGCAAGCGTCTTTTAATTTCTTTGCTGCAGTCTCCATCTGCAGTGATCTTGGAGCCCAGGAAAATAAAATCTGTCACTATCTCCATTTCTTCCCCATCTATTTGCCAGGAATTGAGAGGGCCGGATGCCATGATCTTTGTTTTCTTGATGTTGAGTTTCAAGCTTCAACTTTTGCACTCTCCTCCTTCACCCGCATCAACAGGCTCTTTAGTTCCTCTTCACTTTCTGCCATTAGAGTGGTATCATCTGCATATCTGAGGTTGTTGATATTTCTCCCTGCAATCTTGATCCCAATTTGTGACTCCTCTAATCCCGCATTTCTCATGATGTGCTCTGCATATAAGTTAAATAGGCAAGGCGACAGTATACAGCCTTGCCGAACTCCTTTCTCAATTTTGAACCAGTCAGTGATTCCATGTTCAGTTCTCACTGTTGCTTCTTGGCCTGCATATAAATTTCTCAAGAGACAAATAAGATGCTCTGGTATTCCCATCTCTTTAAGAACTTGCCACAATTTGTTGTGCTCCACACAATCAAAGGCTTTAGCATAGTCAATGAAGCAGAAGTAGACGTTCTTCTGGTACTCCCTAGCTTTCTCCATGATCCAGCGTATGTTGGCAATTTGATCTCTAGTTCCTCTGCCTCTTCGAAATCCTGCCTGTACTTCTGGAAGTTCTCGGTTCACATATTGCTGGAGCCTAGCTTGTAGGATTTTGAGCATAACTTTGCTAGCATGAGAAATTAGTGCAATGGTGCGGTAGTTTGAACATTCTTTGGCATTGCCCTTCTTTGGGATTGGAATGTAAACTGACCTTTTCCAATCCTGTGGCCATTGTTGAGTTTTCCAAATTTGCTGGCATATTGAGTGTAGCACTTTTACTGCATCGTCCTTTAAGATTTTGAATAGTTCAACTGGAATGCTGTCACCACCACTAGCTTTATTGTTGCTCAGACTTCCTAAGGCCCATTTGACTTCACATTCCAGGATGTCTGGCTCCCGGTCAGTAACTACCCCACCGTGGTCATCAGGGATGTTAAGCTCGCTCTTGTATAGTTGTTCTGTATAATTTTGCCACCTTTGTTTAATCTCTTCTGCTTCTGTGAGGTCCCTACCATTTTGGTCCCTTATCATACCCAACTTTGCATGAAACATTCTCTTCATATCTCCAATTTTCTTGAAAAGATCTCTGGTCCTCCCCATTTTATTGCTTTCTTCTATTTGTTTGCACTGTTCATTTAAGAAGGCATTCTTATCTCTTCTAGCTTTTCTCTGGAATTCTGCATTCAATTGGGTGTATCTTTCTCTTTCTCCCTTGCTTTTCACTTCCCTTCTCTCCTTAGCTATTTGTAAAGCTTCCTCAGACAGCCATTTTGATTTCTTGCACTTCTTTTTCTTTGGGATGGTTTTAGTTGCTACCTCTTGTACAATGTTGCGAACCTCCGTCCATAGTTCTTCAGGCACTCTGTCTATCAGATCTAATTCCTTAAATCTATTTGTCACCTCTACTGTGTATTCGTCGGGGATATGATTTAGTTCATACCTGAGTGGCCTAGTGCTTTTCCCTACTTTCTTCAATTTAAGCCTAAATTTTGCAACAAGAAGCTCATGATCTGAACCACAATCAGCTCCTGGTCTTGTTTTTATTGACTGGATAGAACTTTTCCATCTTTGGCTGCAGAGCACATAGTCAATCTGATTTCTGTGTTGACCGTCTGGTGATGTCCATGTGTAGAGTCGTCTCTTGGGTTGTTGGAAAAGAGTGTTTGCTATGACCATTGTATTCTCTTGACAAAATTCTACCAGCCTGTGCCCTGCTTCATTTTGTACTCCAAGGCCAAACTTGCCTGTTATCCCGGTTATCTTTTGGCTTCCTACTTTAGCATTCCAACCCCCCATGATGATAAGCACATCATTTTTGGGCGTTGCTTCTAGAAGGTGTTGTAGGGCTTCATAGAACTGATCAACTTCATCCTCTTCAGCAGCAGTGGTTGGGGCGTAGACCTGGATCACTGTGATGTTGAATGGTTTGCCTTGGATTCGAACTGAGATCATTCTGTCATTTTGGGGATTGTATCCCAAGACTGCTTTTCCTACTCTCTTATTGATTATGAAGGCTACTCCATTTCTTCTGCGAGATTCTTGTCCACAGTAGTATACCTGATGGTCATCTGAATTAAATTCACCCATTCCTGTCCATTTTAGTTCACTGATTCCTAAAATGTCGATGTTCAGTCTTGATATAAATAGTCTTTGCAAAAGGGAACCTAATATATTGTACAATTCAAAAACAGAAAACTGACATAATTTCCTTTACAAAGAATCCATAAAAACTCATTCTATTGGAACATGACTTGTAAATAAGGTACAATCCTGTTGATGGCACATTGCTAAACAGTTTGTGTTTCACACTAATACAATCAAATCTCCTCCTCTATGTAGCAAGGCAGAAAAGTTTAAGTCTTCTAGAAATACTTCTAAATTCTGACAAAATTAACACTCCTACAATTATTTTTGTTCCAATATTTAGGGAAGTTAACAAGTGTTAAATTATACTAGTACAAATATGTAATTACATCTGTAATGTATCTCGTTTGTATTTATCTGTCAAACATCTGTACACAATCCCCTTGAACTACTATTTAGAAATCTAACAGCTGCAGAAAGTACTTGATAATGCCAGGGCCTTCTGCATCCATGCCATCACCTCTCAGTTTACCACAATACATAACCTGTTTGTTTGTAACCTGTGAAATGCAACCTTAGGCTTAGATTTTACAGAATGCCTTACTTCAAAAACAGATTAACATCAACTTCCCAAAGCATGACAGTACCTGAGAGCATAGTTCTTTGTTGGCAATGCCAAATAAGGCTCTTCCAGTATTCAACAATTCATCATATTTACAACCTTCGAAACAATGACATTACAAATGTGATAGCCTAGATAGACACACATACAGAAACACAATCTTGAAGTCTCCACAATTACTCCAGAGCACACTTGTCCTAATAAAATCAGAAAGAGAAATAAATTGTTAGGCACTGGTCTCTCTGATCTTTTGCAGCCCCTTGAGCTATATTGCAAAAGTCAAAGGAATTACCAAAACAGCTAAGAAAAGTCTGCTAAATTGACAATATACAAAATTCCTTACCTTAACAATAGCAAATCTCAAGGTAGCACTACAAGAATTCATACACTTAGTATGCATGCTTGTGAGTCTGTGTGTGTGTGCGTTTACATGCAAGGAAAAAGAGATAGATCCTAAGGATGACAGAAAGAAGAGAAGGTCTTGTTCCATTCCTTTCCTCAGTGTAGCCACTTGTCTGGCTAGTTGTCTACTAAGGATCCACTGACAATGTCAATGTCATGGAAGCACTCAGCCCACATTTTGAGCTTCCTGTGACCTGAGAAGAAGAGAAGGAGTCATCCTGAATTTACGCTCAATTAAATAATATTTCAGGGAAAATGAGAGAACTGCATTGTTCAACAGAACTCCAATGTTCTTGGAGTTTCTTACTCTAGAACTGTAAGGGGACAGTTTACTCAGAATCCTGCTTAGATCTATTTAACAGTGGAACTGTTCTGAAGACTGTAGTGTAACTACGCTATCAATTCAACTTTCTTACTTGTACTTTGATCTATATCTGAAGTGTGCTTGCATACAAAAGCCTATAAACTTTGAATAAAATTTTATTCATTAGTGGACTCAAATTTTGTTCTGCAACTTCAGACCAACACAGCTGGCCCCCTGAATCTATACTTCTGTCTGCCAGTCCCTTTGGTTTCTGTTTGGCTTTAATTACTCCTGGGAGGCATTCTCATAAACCTTTTATTTTAGAACTAAGGATAAAGATCTGTGATCTTTTGGATGGGCAAACAGCACCACAAGGTTACTTTTTGCCTTGGTGTTGTTATGCTAAGGATTAGTACAATAGCAAAGAGAGACAGAAAAATCTGTCCCATGTGCAAACAGTCAATACGTCTTCATAGAAAGATCAAGTCTCGCAAAACCGAGTTTAGAAAAGACTCACAAAGCAGAATAAAGCCAGTGTCTTGGACTTTTGAACACTTAAGCCTCTGCTGTGACTGGCAATCAGTGTGATTCCTTATTTCAAAGAAAGCAGGAAGTTCACACAGCAAAATGCAAGCAGATGTCTGACACTCTTCCTCCATCATACTGATTGATGGGTACGAGATAACTTTAAACATATCTGCTGTGCTTTGATCAGCTGTTGTCCACCATTCTTACTCATTCTGGTTTTATACTATGAGATTGGTTTTGTTTATTTCAGAAACTTCTCTCTTTTGGCTGCTGAAAATCACTATAGAACATGCCCTCATACAGTAAAAGGATTTATCTATGTCCTGCAAAATGATACAAAATGAGAACTTTTCTGGAAGTGGTTAAACATCAATCTGACCACACGAGGGTGCCTTCAGAAGAAAGCTTTCCCTTGTCCACTATGATTATGTAGCTTCATCCTGAACAGTACTAAATCTAGTCCAGGTCTAACCTTGAACTAGTTAACTTTGATGCTATTTGCAGTAAAAATTGCTTTCACAACTGAGAAGTCCTAGATTTCGTCATCTCTCTTAACTGAAAGCTGAGAAGCTATTCCATGAACCTATAGGAAATCCACTACCTCTTGTTTAGTTAAACTGAAACAAAACATTCACTTGGGGGAATCTACCTTACCCAAGACAAGACATATTAGCTACAGTCTAATTCATTTCAGATAATACATATTTTTAGGTTGTCTTGGGCAAGACTGACTCCCCAAAGTGAATGTTTTGTTTCAGTTTAAACAGGGGAGGTTGATTGCAGGCATCAAGCCATACCTCAAAACATCAACATTACAGTTTATTACAACACTCCCCCCCCCCGCAGTCATTCTCTTGTATCTAGAAGCATTTGGCCATGCCTGTATAGCCCCCTTTTATTGTATTTTTATTTTCTTATACTTATATACCACCCTCCTTGTGGCTTAGGGCAGTTTACACTGGAACTTTCATAATACAGTACAATATATTAATCATGATTTGAACACATAACATTTTTAACAATAGGAACTTGTACCAAAGATAGAACCATTTACAATTTAACAAAGGGAAATTATAATTTTAACTGCACTATTGTTCAGCTCTTCGTCTTTGGGGATAGTTGATGGTGAGAGGGGCCTCTGGGCTCTGGTTGGCAAGTTAGTTCCCTTGTCTTGACTGAAAACCTGGTGGAAGAGCTCCATTTTGCAGGCCCTGCAGAATTGTTGTAGCTCCAGCAGGGCCCTGATGTTGTCTGGAAGCTCATTCCACCAGATGGAAGCCAGGACAGAGAAAGCCCGGGTCAAGGTCAGACAAGCTTTCCTGGGGCCAGGGTTGGCCAATAATATACAAAGAGATGCACTTTTCAAATATATAAGGGAAAAGTCATCATCAAGGAACTCAAATATGTTCGAATTCATTTTCTCAACTGTATCCTTCCAAATAAGAATGGATATATTAATCCATGGGAAATAAATAACAAAGGAAACCTCCAGTTATCTATTGTAGTTTTCTTGGTGGGGGAGTTGGTAGAGCCATCTTGCTGTATTGGTTAAAAGCAGCGGCCTCTGATCTGGAGAGCTGATTTGATTCCCTGCTCCTCTCAGAACTCTCTCAGCCCTCCCCCCACCCCCGCCATTTCACAGAGTGTCGGTTGTGGGGAGAGGAAGGGAAGGCAATTGAAAGCTTCAAGTAGTGAAAAGTGGGTTATAAAAACCAACACTACTACTTCTCCTCTGAGATTACTCCGCATCTCTAATCTGAAAATTGTCTTCACATTTGTCTCTTCTGAGACCAGTAATATCACGTTTACAAATTATTTAGACAGCATTTCCATTCAGTCTAAGAAAAAAGAACCAGTCACAGTTTTGAATTATAATTATGCACTGAACAAACACCAGAAGGAACATGAACATATATGCATATGCACATGTGCTTTCTGCTGTCCAGTATAGCTGAGTCTGAGTCATGACAATTAAATGGAACAACCAGCACCTGGAATTAAGCCCACCAATATATAGATGGAACTGTTCTACAATTGCCATGATGCAATCACATCTATACCCTACAGTCACTAGACAAGCAGTTGTAGTCTCTAATAGTCAACATTTTCTGCATTATCTTCAAAGGCAACCTCATATATTTATTTTTTATTTTATTGTGGGATTTTTATTCTGCCCTGTCTTTGGGAACACAGAGAACAATATGGCAGGTAAGTTTGCCAACCCACAGATGATGGCTGGAGATCTTCTGGAATTACAGCTGATCTCCAGGTGACAGAGATCAGTTCACCTAGAGACAATGCCTACTTTGGAAGGTAGTATCTATGGCATTATGCCATATTGAAATCCCTCGTCCCCCAAACCTCACCCACCTCAAAAGCCATCCTCAAAATCTCCATATATTATCTGAATTGAAGCTGGTAACCCTAGTGGCAAAATCAGCTGAATCTAAGAGACAACTTCCACACTAAATGCAGCTGGCAAAAAAGCATTCATTGTTACTTTGTTGATTACAAACAGAAAAGGATCTAATAAATTACCAGGCCACCATTTCTCAGACTGATGCGTAGAGAACCTTTGGAGGTCCACAATGGTATTGCAAAGTGTTTGAAAGTCCCTTTTAAGGGCAAAGAGTGAGCCTCTTTCTGGCTAACACGCATATTGAGACTTCTAGGAAGGGAGGCAGGGACCCTCCATAGAGGATAAAATTAGTTTCCCATCTTTTGAAGATTAAAATACAACTGGTGACCTAGCTTCCACATCTTCAGAGCAACAACCTGAAAGCATGCTGTTTATTTGCCAGGACCACAAACCTCAGCTCTAGCTCAATAGCACCAAGGAAGTATATAGTCTTAAAACAGTTATAATAGCTACTTCATGTATAAAACTGAACTGGTTCTATTTTCTAATGAAAATGATTTCACCATAAGATAAAAGAGATGCAATCCATAGATAGTAACAGCCAACAGCAATTTTAATTTGCATCTAGGAAGCCAAAGCTTTGTGCGATGCTGGTCTTTGTCTACTTCGATCAGCAACTCTACCTTCATTCAGGCCTCTTCCTACGCCTATTCAGCCAGTCTCTAATGAATAATTAATAAAGAATAAGGAAGCTTTGATGTGTCTTCAAATCCCTGCCAATCAAGAGGGGAGACTGATTAGAACTTAGGTCATGGCTTGGGAATTTACAGAACCAGAGACCTGATCTGGCTATATACACACACAACAGAATATTTACTTAAAGTTGCTTTGAAATATACATGATATGGTTCTTGTATTTTTTGAGGACATGAGACTATGGAGAGCTCTATGGAGCATGAGTGATTTGGCGCATACTTTTAAGGAGGCTGTCCGTCCCTGGGTGGGCTCCAGTGATGGAGAATGGAGGGTTTGGGGATCCACAACTTTCTAAAAGGGGGTTCTTCAGTTCATAAAGAATGAGGTCTGCTTTATTAACGGGATCCCTAAGCCCTTGTGTCCCCCATTTCTGTCAAGTAGATATATTCTTCCACATTTGGACCTACTTCAGAACTGCAGGCTTCCCTCCTGCACCATTTTCTCAACCTGAAAAGGTCCCACTACTTGTTTTTTTTCTAATGAGGAATCTTACAAATACTAATCTACACATAAGTTTCCACTATGGGGCAAATAATTTTGTCAAAATCAATCATGGTCAGATATGTCATCTATAACATCTTGCCATTACCAGTGTCTCCATCACTCCTCCCACCTCACCTGCAACAGTGAAGCTGACTTATGATTTAACAAGTTTTATTTCTCAATTCAACAAAGATTGACTTATTTACTTCCCTCATTGGTTTCCTAAAGTTTTCATGTAAACTATATTCATTCCTCTATCTCCAGAGGACTGAACTGTCTAAGTAGGGCAGGATATGAACATTGAAGTCAAGTCAAACTTTATTGCACTAGGCCATTGCAAGAAGGCAGGAACAGAAATTAACCACATGAACTGCACCTCAGATATGTTCCCAAATCCAAATGGACTTGGATTGTTAGCAAGGAAATGTGAAAAACTACCACAATTAACTGCTGAAATATTTTCTTTTGGGATCTTGGTTGCTGGAGTAACTCTAAATTGCCCTAAATAACTACATTGGGCATGATTTGGCTGACACAAAGACTGCAGAGAAGAAAGCCTTCCTTGCCACAATCATTGTCACAACACTGAAATTCAAGTGGTCTCTATTTCATTGCCTGCTTCTATACCTTCTCCCTCTAGCTAGCTCCCCTTTCCACTTCCTCCCTTTTTATTGTCCTACCCCACCCACCCACCCTGTTCTTTGGGCTGAATTCCACCTTCTTCTCTGTTCTCTGCTCCTTTGCTGGCTCTACCTACCTGAAACCACCTGGACCAGAGAGACATTGCTGCCTTCATACCTTCTGAGACCCTGCTGAAGGAGTCTGTCAAATCAGCTCAGCTGCTTAGGCTACCCAGGTTGCATCTTCATGTCCCTGTTCCCACCCTGTTAAGAGGTGGGACCAAAGAATACCTCTCCTAGTAATGGCTGAATGTATGTATCCTGCTCTCAGGTGTGGTTTATGGGTCACACATGTGTAAAAGTAAGGCACACAGTCAACTCTCTCTCTCTAGATATATATATCTAATGCTGGTGAGAAGGCTTGCAGAATATTAGGTAAAGGTAAAGGTATCCCCTGTGCAAGCACCGAGTCATGTCTGACCCTTGGGGTGATGCCCTCTAGCGTTTTCATGGCAGACTCAATACGGGGTGGTTTGCCAGTGCCTTCCCCAGTCATTACCGTTTACCCCCCAGCAAGCTGGGTACTCATTTTACCGACCTCGGAAGGATGGAAGGATGAGTCAACCTTGAGCCGGCTGCTGGGATTGAACTCCCAGCCTCACGGGCAGAGCTTTCAGACTGCATGTCTGCTGCCTTACCACTCTGCGCCACAAGAGGCTCTTGAATATTACTACTGCTTAGACAGTGTCTAGCAATCTGAAACTCAATTGCATCATCTGGATGCAATATCTACAAGAGGCTGCTGGTTTAAATTCTAATCCACGTAGATGTTCTAGGACCATCTGGAATATAAACAGACAAGTGGAGGGAGGGATGAATATAACAGTCACAGATACTACACCCCCCTCCTACAAACACATCCACAATCCCCATATCTGAATGTTTATAATCATTCTCACAAAAAGCAGGAAATGCAGTGACCAGGCACTTCCCACAATGCAGCTGAGCAGCCACTATAGTTGATATTTGCAGCAGACAGCAAAAATAAAAGGGGGGATGGTTTTTAGAAATCAATTATGAAGCAGAAGAAAATGCTCACTATATTAAGCAGCAAATGCATGCCTGAGTAGAAATGCCACATAATAACATTACAATGAGAATCTTCAAATTGTTCTGAAAGGGTGGGAAGAAAAAAGAAAGAAAGAAAGAAACCTGCTACACACACCAGAAATTCACTGCATGGTGTGATGGTGTAGAGCTTCATGATAATAAGTTGAAAAGAAACCTGCAAACCCACGGCTCTAATTTTCATACAGCGTCTGTGTAATATTTTGCAAAGTAAAATTGACTGAGATGGAAACTATTTTGCATGGTAGAGTGGCGATGGCTAACAAATGAGACTTTTTTGGGCAGAATGTTAGTCCCCTGCCTCATCTGCCACCCCTAATGACAGCAGCCACCTGCTGTTTTATTGTCACAGCTGGAGCCGGTTCACACTCCTTGATGCTGAGCTCTGCCCATGAGCGCCAAGCTCCCTCTTCGGCTCATTACTTTGATGAACTTTTTATGGTCAGCACCCATGAAGACCTCATCTAGGACTATGCAACCTAGCCTAGCTTCGGGGAGTGCTTCTAGCTAACATGAGACGATAACATAGTGATACCCAGGCTGCTACTGTCAGTCACTTCACTGGTGAAGCAAATGTACTATGCTTCTGACTCTACAAGGTCCTCAATAGGTAAAATGCTGTAATATTCTCTTATCTGACATTAGCTCTTTCCCCTCTTTTTCTCCCCCCTCCATGTAAACATTAAGACATGTTGGTATGACTAAAGCTTTTTAACAGTAGACTTTACTAGAGAAGCCTAATTTGTACTGTTTGCAAAATAAATACAATTTCAGACATTCTGTCAAGGGAAAGCCACATCTTTCTAGGAAATTATCTCATATCTTCAGACATATGTGTAAGCACATGGTTCAAGGCCCACTTTAAATTTGCCACCTGTATATTTTGTTTTAAGAGGATGATTTGTTTTACTTAAAATTGTGGCACATAATGCAAATTTCAGTATTCATTGTTCCACTTATTATATAAATAAACTTACAAAGTTGGCAAAAACTGGTTTGTACAAAGCATATTGAGACAATAAAATATGTTGCTGTGCTAGAATGATCTAAACAAAAGGCTCTTACAGTTTATTGAAAAGAGTTTAGTACTAATTGAAATAACCTTCAAGAAATATCTGTAAAAATTTAGAAATTATCTTAGTGAACAGTTTGAATTTGGGACATTACAGTAGCTCATCATTAACATATTCAACATGAACATTTTTATTTCTGAAGGGCTTAAAACAAGTTTGGTTCTTGTTCTCTGGAGGTTTCCTTTAGTGGGTAAATTAATGTTTTGGATGTCAACACCATTTTATGTTTCCTTGTATTTAAATATTATCATTAAGATAAATGTATGAGCTATTAATAATAATGTAATTAACATTCTGAAACCATCAGGCAACGTTTTGATTTCTGAAAAAACTCCTTCAGGCGTTCATAAACCTAAAAACCAGAATATTTTCAGTATTCACGGTGTAGCAATCCAGCTGATCAGTCTTGACAAATTCATGCAATGTTACGTCATTAAACTTCATTTGGAAGTTCTGCTTTAAAATGCAGCCGTCTTTTTGCATGCAACCAATACTTCCTTCCCCCACTATCTATGGCAGGGGTAGTCAGACTGCGGCCCTCCAGATGTCCATGGACTACAATTCCCAGGAGCCCCTGAATGCTGGCAGGGGCTCCTGGGAATTGTAGTCCATGGACATCTGGAGGGCCGCAGTTTGACTACCCCTGATCTATGGTGTCTTGGTAACGGCTACCTATTTACATTACACTTCATTTTTAAAAGTTCTGGAGGTATATTTATCAAAAAGTTGATACAAACCTAATACAAAAGGATTTAATACGCTTTCAGAGGCAAGAAGCATCTTTAAATCAAACAGGGGTCAAAGGAAATCATCCCCAAACTGCTGAAATGTGGAGCTCCTGTTAGAATGAGGCTTAGTTTGGAATCTACAAATTCATTTGACTTTTTCAGCCTGAAATAATACACATTATAATAATGATATAACCTGATGATATAACAAAGTCACTGATTCAAATCCAACCTTCATGGTACCCTTTGCTACCTTATCTAACATTAAAATACACTAATGACAGTGGATTCTAAACTAAGGTGACCAGATTTAAACATTGGTAAAACGGGACACCATTGACCAGAGGGGTTCTTGATTAAAAATTTGTTCTATATGGAGCAACAAAAAGTTTCATAGAACACATAGAATGCAAAAATAGTATTGTAATATATATATATATATTTAATTTCAACATAAGTACAATTTGCCAGGTACCCCCAGATGTCCCTCCAAAAGTGGGACAATCTGGTCACCTAATTCTAAACAGAATACAAAATTAGAATGTTGCACTGCTCCATGTCACTAAAAGCCAGTGTGGATGACATTTATTTGGGAAATTTCTATTCCTCCCCAACTTTCTAAAAATATTTATTTAAAGTTGTTATAGTGTTAGACTGCATTAGGGGAGACCCTCGTTCAAATGCCATGCAATTTGCTGCATAATCCTGGGTACAATTCCCCTTTAGCCTAACCTGTTTTATAGAGTTGTACTGGAGAAAATAAAATAGAGAGGATAGCCTATGAATATCACTCTGAGATCTTCACCATTGCAAGAAATTCCTTAAACTCCATAATTCATATTCAAATTTACAATAGGGGCTGTGCTCTGTATATGTTCAGAGAGTGCCTTTTACAGATTAACAAGTACACAGGGGGAAAGAGGGGTGAACATGACTCATCTCCCAGAACAAGACCTATCTCACTCAATAGATATAAAGTTACAAAGCCAAGAAAGACCAAACAATTGAAGTCACACCTAAGCCATAGAACCTGAAAGGTCAAAGGGGAAAGAAAGATGACTGATAAAAGAGAAAATGTAAATCCCTTGAGGAAGCAGCTCTGACCTTCTTACTAAGAACAATCTCATACCACAACTCTACTGCAATAGCAGCCATGACCACGTATTGCTGAACTAAACGGAAAGTTGGCACATTATGAAACTTAGGAAATTGTCATTCTTGACATTGGAAGCCTCCAGGAACAATATACTATCTTAATTTTCCATAGGGTACATAAAGAGTTAAGGTGAGGGGATTGTAATTTAATCACCTTTTCTTTTGTCCTTGTTCAACCCACTGAGTCTACCTTTGATGTGCATACTTCTATTCCTGCTATTACTATGACCGTTTACGCACTGGAGGTTTCATGACGGGCTCCCTTTCTCCTCCCGCCTTTTATTCTTACCACTCCCGCGAAGCGGTTTACAGATTGCAGTAGGATTTTTAGTAGCCTAGTTTAGGATTGCACTGTTACAGAGCTACTGCAGCCTAAACCCACTGAAATTAATAGGCTGAGAATGGCATAGCTCTGCACAAACTTACACAGTTATTAACATAACCCAGCTTCTGTAATTTCAGTTCTGTTCAAAACTAGGCATAGATTCTTCCCAATATATCAAAAAATATTTAAGTTCATAAACAAGTTTTAAGAATAAATAAATTGAATATAAGATTACTTTGCCAATTTCTAAACCTTCATTCTCTCAGCAACAAACCACATCACATTCAAGTAAACTAAAAGGGGGTTGCTATATTGTGCACTCCACTAAGTCTGTCATAGAATCTTCTGTAGAGAAAAAACATTCCTGGTCAAGTCAGGAGAAGTGTAAAATTTCTTTCACAACATTTCAGAAAGCGGGAGTTATTGCCACTGGAGCTACCTGCATGAATACCAATTAGAAAATTTCACAGATCTTAAAAATACTGACAACTCATTAGGAATTTACCACCACCCATGCTAAAAATGCATATTATATTTCAAGGAATGTGTTTAAATAGGCTTGTTAGAATTTACAGCTTTTATTAATTTGCACGTAAACTTAAGTCTCAGGAAAATAAGGGACAAATATAGCTGTCTTTAGTAAGTTGTAGCATAGCTAAAATCTTTTGCACGCTTCTCAACATTATTTTGCCAAAAAAGTTCAAAATCTATACTTAGCAAAATACTTATAACAAGTTACATGTAGAATTAAGGTGCTGTAAATAGGAGTTCAAATAGAGGTGAGCAAAATTAAAATAAAGATATAATTCCAAAACTAGCAGTTCTACTTTAATCATATGCTTGCCAACATTTGAAAATTCAAGACTGATTGCTAACTACTTACCAGTCCCTCACTACAGAGCCGAAAGTAAAATGTGAAAAAAAAACATTAACACCGAGGTTTCTTATCTTTCCAAATACATCTCAAAATTTCATCATATTTTCCCACTTCCCAAGATGAACACAAACGATTATTTATGTTCTCAATCAGATTTTGCTCCAAGTACTAATAGATCCCGGTGTTTCTGCACTGAGAACCATTGCTAAGTTGTTGGGAACCTAAACACATCTGATTGAACAGATATTCCTCCAATTAGTCCTGTTTTACTTAATTTAATTCCCATGGGGGGGGGAAACTTTGATAAAATATATCCCAGCCCCATTCTGATGGAATCAGTGGTGCTACATGGAAATCTGCAAATCGTAATTCAAAACATAAAGGCACATAAAATAGTCTTTCAATGCTTTCTTCAGGAAGAGTTTCTTATAGACTCACAGGCATAGTAGAGGGTTAACAGATGGGTAGCTCTATCACCTGTAAAGCAGTAGCTTTTAATCAAACAATATTTTTCTTTAAGGTAAAGGTAAAGGTATCCCCTGTGTGCAAGCACCGGGTCACGTCTAACCCTTGGGGTTATGCCCTCTAGTGTTTTCGTGGCAGACTCAATACGGGGTGGTTTGCCAGTGCCTTCCCCAGTCTGGAACCAGATACAATTACCTATATCACAAACAGCATGCTTCACAATATAAAATAAAATGTGCATTCTTCTCTATTTAAAAACTGTTTCAATCCAGGGGGAGGGCACCTAATCGATGAAGTCATACCACTATTTAGAGTTCACATCTGTACATGGTACAATGTCAAGCTGGTCCAACTGGGAACAGGAAGCACCTGTACAACTTCACCGAGTTTGTGATACTTTGAAAACAAATGCTCTGAAAATGGGCAGGGGGGGTGGAGAGTTGCAAGTGCATCTGCTTCTACAACTGGTGACTGCTGTTGCTTATTTAGGAGGTGACGCAGGAGAGGAAAAGCTACATGTGAGTACAATGTGGTGAATGCAGTCCCTAATTTCCCAGCACTGTAAATGCTGTGTCAGCCATCACTCTTCAATACAACTTAAAATAATAAAAATAATCTTAACTAGTTATGCATCAAGGTAGGGAAACAGAAGCTGTGACAGCTAGGATGGCATTGCAGAACAGTCCAGACTGCTGTAACAATTCCATTTTCCTCTGAAGGTTTTGCTAGCTAGTGGTTAGGACAAATCCCACCCTATATGCTTGCCGTGCTCCTGTTCTATATTTGGGTGTATGTAAATATAAATATGTATGTATAAGTATGTAAATATAAGAACCCCACTGAATCAGACCATATCTGGTCCATTTAATTTAGCATTCTGTTTCCCACAGTGGCCAACCAACTTCCCAGGGAGTCAACACACAGTAAAAGGTAAAGGTATCCCCTGTGCAAGCACCAGGTCATGTCTGACCCTTGGGGTGACGCCCTCTAGCGTTTTCATGGCAGACTCAATACAGGGTGGTTTGCCAGTGCCTTCCCCAGTCATTACCGTTTACCCCCCAGCAAGCTGGGTACTCATTTTACCGACCTCGGAAGGATGGAAGGCTGAGTCAACCTTGAGCCGGCTGCTGGGATTGAACTCCCAACCTCATGGGCAGACAGTTTCAGACAGCATGTCACTGCCTTACCACTCTGCGCCACAAGAGGCTCATCAACACACAGTGCATGGTGGCAAAACCCTTCTGGGATGTTGTCTTCTCCTAATGCTGATTCCCAGAGGTTTGTTGCCTTTGAATACGGAGATTCCCTTTAGTTAGCATAGCTAGTAAACAGACCTATCCTCCATGAATCTATTTAATAAAGTTTTAATGCCATCTGTGCTAGTGATCATCACTATGTTCAACTGCAGTAAATTCCATAATTTGATTACTTCTAGAATAAAGAAGTATTTCTTAATTAAGATGCAGCCTTTTTTCAACTACCTATGTAGCTTTCTCTTTCCTTGTTCCCCTTCTAAGAGCCACTGAGAGGCATTTACAATAAATGATTGAAAATGAAAGGCACCACAATGAAATGTCTGGGTTCCTAGAATTTGTTGCGTTCTGCCATAGAATATTTCAGCTTGTACCACTATTAATATCTGTTTTAGGCTGAGCATGTAGATTAATTCAAAAGTTAAACACAAACTCTATATGTATTTTCTCATTTGTCTAGATTAACTGTATCATAACTTTGTATTTTAATAATATTCTTTAGCCCTCTATTATCTTTTCAAAGTAATAAACCTTTTTCTTATTCCCTACAGTACCATAACTCCATATTCCTTGGCCAAAGCCAGTATACTTTACCTCTTTCAAATGACCAACTAATATTTCTCAACTGCCAATCTTGTCTTTAAAAATGTCTCTTCTAAAAGAAGTATTCTTAACTTGGTTTCAGAGCTACCAATTTCGCTAATTATATCCTGGTTTCCTTTTGACCAACAAAATCGAGCTTTACATTGTCAGAACACAGCATTCTAATATGCATCCTTCAAAAGAACACTAAAAAATATGCCTTCCAAAAATATATACATGAAACCGTGTGCAGTAATTTTGTTACACTAGCCATTATTATTTTTGAAATTCAGTTGCATTGATTCATTGAGATGCACCAAATATACAAACTGTGCTTAAGAATGCAGCATAAATCACCTAAAACACTAATCATATTTTTCCACTAATAGCATTCAACATTTTATTGTTAAAAGGCTTAACTTACTCATTCCTTTTGCCAGCTCTCCCCATCACACAAGTTATTCAGCCTGGCCTTTAAAAGAGCAGTATCAATTATTGGCCCATGCATTATATGCACAGCAAGCCCCGGGACCAAATTTGGAGAAGGTTGGTTTACAAATCTCAAAATATATAAATAAATAATAAGTAAATCATAAATCATTTTTGATGCATAATTTGGTTCATCAGCGATATCTGTAGGCATTTACAGTAATAGCTGTCAACATGCCTTAAATATCTGGCATAAAATATTAAATTAAGAAGCATGAAATGCTCCCCACAGGCCCTTACACTTTATGGGTGAAAACTTATTGGTCGTTCCCAGTAAGCGTGCCTAGCTTCAACTAGGGCCAAGGCCTTTTTGGTCCTTTCCACGACCTGGTGGAATGAGCCCTTGGGTGAGATGCAGGCCCTGCAGGAGCTTCCAGCATTCCACAGGGCCTGCAAATCGGAGCTCTTCTGCCAGGTCTACGGCTGAGGCTGGGGTCGGCGAGGAAGATCGAGGATCCCCCCTGGGTGTGAACAGTAGATTGACTTTTGGACCTCCTTCCCTTCCCCTCAGGGATAAGAGCTATTACCTATCTCAGCAGTGGTGGAGAGGGTAAAGTGCTGGCATGAAGTGTATGATGGAAAATGGGCTATACTCCCAATGTAGCCTTGGAAGCTGGAATCAAGAGTTTCAATATATAAACATAAAAAGTTGACAGATATAAATGTTACTTGGGGGGGGGGAATCAGCTGGAATCACAAATGGTTTATTGTAACGGCTTGCACATTTTTAAAGTCTGAAGAAACCTGAAAACAATGCAAAATTGGCCAACTCCACACTTTCTCAGCTTTTCTCACACTTTCTTTTTCATGAAACCCTAGGGTTTCTTGGTGGCCCTGAAAGGGTTTCCTGAATGGATGGGAGTTAATTAAATTTTAATACAAGTTTTAAATTTATTAAGCATTTATCGTGACATGCCCATACATGATCGTGCCTGAAGATTGTTTCAGAGGTTTCTAGACAGTAAAAAAAGTTGAGAAAGGCTGGACTCTACTCCAAAGTAATTTTTATGTTAGTCACTGACCCATTATACACGGTGGCAACTACGCCAGGCTGACACCGTTCCGTTGCGGTGGGGCAAAAAGCCCCACCATTCCCCATATGTGCACAGGGAAGGGGCTCCCCCAGCACACACTGGCTACACTGACGCAATGGCCCCACACATGCAATGCATAAATGTGATCGGGCTCTGTGTTCTCATAAGAGATGGGGGCAACCATGGCTGCAGAGGGAAGGGAAACAAAAATCTATACAATAATTAGGAGACAATATTCCTAGCAGGTCCACATGAAAGAAAGAACACATGATTTTCATAGTATAACTATTATGTTATTCTATCCTATAAAAATACTATATTGGGATCAACTTTTTAAAAAGAGGTGCAGGGCTTATAATATGATCTTGGAAGATATTGGCCTGCTTACAGAAAAACATTAAATTAAATAACGAACAACTAAATTTTTCCCATAATCGCTACCAATGTTAATGAAGAGAAGGAGGGGGTGTTTTAAAATCAGCATCATGGGTTTTAGTCCAGTGGCAATAGCCAAACACATTTTGATTTTCAGAGAAACCAGAATAGCAATAAAATGTATACTTGGGGGGGGGGGGGAACCCTCACCTGAAGGGTTATCCATAAACAAATATGTAATCACCAATGGCAGTGGCCACAACCAAATACATATTTCATCTTTACAGATAACAAATACTTACGAATACCCAATAGATATGCACATATGGATGTGTAATTATATATTGATTAGTTTAGCTTTTAGCATAACATATGAATGTATTGAATTTCTCTGGAGTAAGAGAGATTTTAAAAAAAATTATACCAATAGACCATCAGCATTAGGAGAAAATTTATTTTCCCCAGCAGTGTTAAAGATATGCAAAGTTTTTCATTTTTTCAGAGTTGCCTAGCAAATGATTAACACTACCTCTGCTCATTATCTTGCTTAACAAAACTTCTCTAAAAACAAATAAATCAAAAATGCCTCCACCGTTCCTGAATAAATAAATTACAACCTGTTCAGTGGCAGCAATGATATTTTAAAAAGCTTGTGCAAGCTCATTGTACAATTTTATTACAAAACTGCAATTTATAACAAAATTGTCTGCTTCTTCATTCTCTCCTCTGTACATTTTAGTAGCCGGAGCAATCCTGGTAGCTCTAAAAAGCAACCTATCAAAAGATGTTAACTCTCTGTCCCAATAAGTTGCAGTCATTGCTAATTAGGAGCTGATTCACACTAGAAAACCAGCTCTAGGAACCATTGCTGCTCTCCTTCCTGCTCCCATCCCAAGGTTCTAATGAAATGTGCAAGATAAAGACAGTCCATAGGACCAATCATTAGCTGGTTGTAGACTACATTAACAAACATTTTCATGATTAGCAAGGGGGTGGGGGTGGGGGAAATGCCTCTTCACATTGTTCCTACACAGTACTTATTCTACTGATTTCAACACTTCCACTCCACTGTAACTGATGGGACCTATTTGTAATTAAACATCTTCAGTACCAAAGTGTATAGTATTCTCCTTTCTCACTGGATTTCTGGTGTTTAACTTTAGTCACCTATAATGAGGTCTACAGTGACAATACTTTACCCCATACTAGAAAGTGGATGATTGGATTATTACAAATGTAGAGAAATATGCTTATTATAGGCATTTTGCCTGCCCACTATGAAGGCCACAGATTTCACACAATGTCTACATAGGCATGTAAGCACTGCAGGGAAGCACTTAGCAGATGTGGTATATATTGGAATTAAGCATGGTGGGAAATGTAATTGTATGAAAATAAATTAAGGTTGCTAGGCAGAAGGTCCAGGATATCTAAGGTAGCATTTCTGAAAATGCTACTTGCTTCATTCTGAGAACCAGTTGTACAGGTAGAGACCAGAGAAAGGATTTAGATTTGCTAGGCACTGTGAGATGTTCTGGAATGAACTGATCCTATGCAAAGGAGAAATAGAATGATAAAATGGGTAGCAGAGCAGCTGTTATACTACTTGAACTGTTATAATTGGTAGCAAAAAGGATATAGAGTAAAATAAGCTAGAAAACACAAAATTATATCTCCCCATATAACTGTTACAGGTAGAAAGATCAGGTCCCCAAGTTGAATTTAAAGTAAGGGTGTACCTGACAAACGTGAATAAGATTGAATAAAATATCACCAAGCAAACCGTGACATTTCATAATGGGTGACCAACGCACACACTGATTGACTAAAGTCATGTTCCAGTTGGGACAAAAAGAAATTACTTGACTCCAGAAGAACAGAAAACTAACTGAGTTTGCTGATGCTGCTACTCTGTTTTTTATATCGATGCCATTTAAAATTTTAAACTTATCTTTTTATAATTTAAATTAATTTTAATGAATCATTTTACATGTATCTACTGCTTAACATAATGTACACTGCCTGGAGCCAGTTTGCTGGGTAGGGTGGTATGTACATCAATCAAATAAGTAAATAAATAAAGACAAAATTTCTAGATATCACAAATATTTGAGCCTTGGAGCCACTAGGTGTGGAACCAACTGGAGGTGATGGTTCTGAGTGGTGCTTGTAATTTGGTGGGAGACAAAAAGTATTGCTGAATCAGTTATGAATGGTGATAACAGATCGATTGCATTCAGCATTTATGTAAAAGGAAAGTTTCCCCAAAGTCCAATACAGGCAAATTTGATTTCAGAAGAAGAGACTTCTTGAAAATTTAATTGGAAACTGAAAAACAGTTAAAAGGGACAGATCTCTCCAGGATCCATGGAAATAATAACTGAACCTTGGATAGTATATATTTTTTTCAGAATAGTAAAGGTACTTTAAAAACTAAGAGGACATCAGTATGGATATCAGAGTCAACAAAACTATAAAATAAGTGGGCTCCGTACTTGGATGGAAGAAAATACTTCACAGAGCAAGGCAGTGGTTAACGACCTCTGCCTCTCAGTTATCTTGTTGGGCCCTTGCTGGGGATCACCAAAAGTTAGTTGCAACTTGATCGCTCATATGTATGTATTCCAGTAGGAAGCAGGGTGCTGGTCTAGATGAACTTTTGGTCTAAATCAATGGGGTTCTTTTTATATTTATTAACTTTACAACAAAACTGGCATAGCTTGAATACAAGGTGTATTTGTAAGGATGGAGTAATGTGGGGGTGCACTGAGTGTGGGTTTGGATGTGAGAAACCCATGTCCAAATCTACAGTCTATGAAGCTTATGGAGTCACTGAAACCGTTTATACATTGGGAACTTCACTGCCCTAGCTTCCGTGCAGAAACACAAATCGGAAGTGGATGAGGTGCACTGGGCCAAATGCTCCCCCATGACCGTTTACACACTGGGAACTTCACTGCCCCAGCTCCCATGCAGGAGCACAGATTGGGGGCGGATGAGGTGCACCAGACCAAATGCTCCCATGTGTGGGTGCAGGAAGAGGTGGGACAACTTGCCCCAACTAAAACTCCAGCCTGCAATCTGGCATGAAACCTCTAGTGCGTAAACAGTCCATGTGGATGCAGGAAGAGGTGGGGCAACCTACCATGACTAAAACTCCAGCCTGCAGCCCAGCATGGAACCTCCAGTGCATAAACGGTCTGAGTGACTTTAGTTTTTACTTAATGTACATTCCAAACTACTTTCATGTCAACAGTATTCTAAAACAAGGAATAAAAACTTAAAAGTAAATAAAGGAGAACACCCTAGAACCTTGGTCAGGCTACTGAGCCTCAGAGGGGGAATCAGGGTGGTAGTGGTGGGATTGAGGGTTTTATCTCTACTTTGTTTTATTTCTGTTACTTTTTTATATCTGATGTAAACTACCATGAGCCAGTGGGTAACAAGTCCAATAATAAAATAAACAAGCAAACACTGGTACTAGTTTTTTTTAAAAAAACAACAACAACATTATTTTGATGTTTACCTCCATAATTTTTGTCAAGCCATATCATTTACATGAAATACTAATACAACATTATAATGCTGTTTGATTGACATAGTAGAAAAAAACATTTCTTTTTGGTGAAGGAAATTTTAGGATCAGATAATGACACACTACAGAAGAAAATAAAAATGCCATATCCGCTACGTCAAGAGCGATAGGAGACAGAAATTAGACTAAAATAAAGATTTTTCTCTCCAGGGCAGCAATAAAACTTTGTGTGTGCACTATGAAACAAAAGTAGTTTTGTGTAATCAATGGTCTATTCTGCTTAGAGTATATACACCCTTTAGAAAATATTCGTTCCGAAGCAATGCTGCATTTTCACCCCAACAAGCTAGCATGCACATCTCAGTAAAAATCAAACCATTATCTCTTGCCAACTCCCAACAGATATTTCTTAGCGTGGAAAAAAAAATACATACACGCAAATTAAGGTGACTGAAATATGCTTTCAGCTAACAGAGTAATATGGTAGCTATTCATCACCTGAAGTCATAAAACACTAGGTCTTGTCCTTAGCATATTCTAATGAAGCCTATCATGCAAATGAGAGTGACCTTTACTGTGCATTCTGCAAGTTCACATTTATGCAAGGAGTATATATAGTTTGCCAATACAAACTAGCCAAAGACTGCGTAATTACAGTAATCAATTAGTAGTTAGTGTCTCTCTGCTCATTTACAGCTAATGTCAACTAAGCCATTTCACAAAGAACTACCCCTGACGGTGTCCATTTTTTTGTTGCTGGTGGTGGTATTATTGGTGGCAGCTTTGCAATAGAAAAGTAAGATGCAAGCCAAACTTTTTCAGGTGGAAGAGTACCGGCCGCCTGCACACTGTCACCCTTCAAAGTTTAGTAGGAAAATGCTTTAATTTGCAATAGAATTCCCTTGGGAAGCTGCATATCCTTGAAAAGGTATTAAAGTTTGGGGGGAGGGTTGCCTGCAAAATGAAACATTAATATCTAAATATTTAAATGAAGAACATTTTCTTGAGCAGCAGTTCAGAGAGAGTGAGGGAAGACATGGTACACCATGGGTCCTCTCTTCAACAGATGAGTGAGCGTGCCATACCCTTTGCACAGCAATAGTCTATCCTGTAGACAGTTATGGATAGGAAACATTACTGGAGCTGGTAATTAAAGAAAAACTAATACTATCTCCGAAATGGGGAATTTTGTGCAGAATTGTCATTTATCATGGCTTACAGCTCCCCACAACTGAAATAAATTATCTTTTTAGCATATATCTATTTTATGATCCTACAGTGGCTTTGCTGAAATGCGGGCCACTTGCTGACTTTAATTGCATGATCTATTATTTGTAAGGCAAACTTGTAATAGGTATTTAAAAATATTCCTGAGCTATATATAGAGTCCAGTAGCACCTTTAAGACTAACAAAATTTATTCAGGGTGTGAGCTTTCGAGTGTAAGCACTCTTCATCAGACTAAGATCTTCTTACATGACATGGAATATATATGTGTGTTTTAACAACAAACAACCTGGTATATGGATATGTATCAACATGGGAATGCCACGAGGAAATTAAGACAGATTATATTAAATCTCTCTTTAATGAACTAAATAATTGACTAAATGTTGCTAGGTTTACATATTTTTTTGTTGTTCGGATATATTAACGTTTTTGTTTTTTTCCTGATGAACAAGAATCAGTTAACCAACTCTAGAGCTCAGACTCTGTACATCAATTGTTTTTCTAAAGCATTTTGCAGTCTTATGGAAACTACTCTTTTAGATAAAAGTGTTAGGGCAAACATTCATACTGAAAAAGATGGACTAGTTTTAGAACTGGACTCTTAAACAAAAGTTTGTTTCTACAATTTAATATTTATTTTTCCTTTGAATGTAAAAGTGTGGCCTAGAAGAAGAAGAAGAAGAAGAGTTGGTTCTTATAAGCCGCTTTTCTCTAACCGAAGGAGTCTCCAAGCGGCTTACAGTCACCTTCCCTTTCCTCTCCCCACAACAGACACCCTAGGTGAGGCTGAGAGAGCCCTGATGTTACTGCTCTGTCAGAATAGCTTTATCAGTGCTGTGGCGAGCCCAAGGTCACCCTGCTGGTTGCATGTGGGGGAGTGCGGAATCAAACCCGGCTTGCCAGATTAGAGGTCCTCACTCCTAACCACCACACCAAACTGGCTCTTAAGAGCGAAAGGCTGTAGACTAATGCTGCTGGTGCAATATATGTACATTTTTGTGATGGTTGTGTGAAATTCTGTGTCATTTTGCTGGTTTGAATAAAAGGTATTCCATGGACTGACTTCTTAATAATTTTAAACCTGGCTTTAGGACTCTCTGCTGTTCTTCCATTCCGAATTGACATTGGGTAGGGAAAAACTGCTTCCCAATGGTTATAGATTACAGCATAGATTACAGTTTCTTGCTCTGAAAACAACATTTGTCTTAAAAGAGTTCCTATTGCAGCTACTACATTTAAATACTTTTTAAATCCATTTCTCTTAGGCTAAAATGCCTATTGTAATACAGACTTGCCCATCCAGTCAGGTATCCATTTCTTATATTTATATCCCACTCTTCCCTCCTATTAAAAAATACCTTTATCAGAAGGTAGGACATTTGAAAGGTTAAAAAAAAACTTTTTAAAAACATTGTTTCCATGGTGATAGTTGGGAAAAGAGCAATCAAGCAGCAATAAGTGGTGTGACACTGAAGATTTATTGGTTTACTTCTGCATAGTGCTGGAACCAGTCACCTCACACAGCGTCAAACACGTACAACTTGTCGATACTGACACAGAGCCAAACAGCAGGAGGATAGCTCTTTTCGTTCTTGTCAAGCCATAAGCTGATGGGGGCCTCTGACAGTTACTGAGAGGGGACAAGAAGAAACAAGATGAGCAAAGAGGGGGGAAAATAACCAGCATATCTGAAAGGCCTAAGGCTTCTTGCAGATAACGTCAAATAGGCAATAGGCAAGGCCTCATGAAGCAGTCATCTGACTCATATCAAAGGAAAGGCTAACATGATATGCTTCAGAAAGCAGAAGACTAACTGATCACTGCTGATATACCACAGGTTGATGCCTTTATGATAAACATTCACGACAACTTGTGACCAGAGTGCTGTTACAACACTAATTGTCCATGAAAGCTGACCTGCAGCAAAGCAGCAGAGTTCAGTTTTAATAGGCCTGGCTCAAGAGTACAAACATGATTGCACATGACAGAAGACATCCACACATCAAAAATCTCTAAAAAAGTCTGACATGACTTTACACACTTAAAAAACGGAGCACATCTTTCTTAGGAAAAAATGCAAAGCTAACATTGAAAGTCTCCCTAAGCAGAAATAAATGCAACACAATCTATCAGCCTACGTATTTTTTGCTACTGCAGATCTAAACAGCATGTGCACATAGATACACACCTTTAAATACAACTTTCATTATGTAAGCAAAGACACATTCCTAGATGCAACTGGAAGTGCCCTTTCCCCAACCTGATCATTGTGGGAACTATGGAGTTTCATATTTCTTTAATCTAGCTCATATGTGGCTTGGCTTGCTCTCTTGAACTGCCGGCAACCATGATTTTGGGTCCTGAACTTTAAGGATGTGTAAAAATCCTCCTTCATATTTTTCTAGCAAGCAGACAACCTTAGACAAGGTGTGAAATAACTGTAAGCTTTCACTCTTTTGTGGAAATACCTTAGCCATATTAAGGGGAGACAGGGGACAGAATAAGCAATAAAGAAAGCAATCATATCTGCTAAGAGATCGTGTGTCTCATCTTTAACCGCTCCTCGCAGAGCAGAAGAAATAAAACAGTAAGGGCCCCAAGGGCAGGCCCTGTCCGGGATGAGGAAGGGTGCCGATAGGGCCTCACGCCTCCCAACCCGCCCCACCCCCCACGAGAGCAAACCTTCGCTCCATGGCGGCCATGACTCTGCTGGCCGCCGAGAGCGAAGGTAGGCCCGCTGGCCCCCGCCCTCTACCCCAGAATGGCTCCCCAGATCCCGTGGAGGCCGCTGGCAGCCTCGCCGAGCCCAGCACCCTCCCCGGGGCCTGGGGAGTGATTTTGCATGTCGAGCTGCGAAGAAAAACACTCCCCAGGCCCCAGGGAAGGCGGGGAGCGTTTTTGCAAGTCGGGGGGAGCGAAAATGCTCCCCGGGCCCCGGGGAAGGCGTCCTCTCTGGTGCCCGGGGAGCGTTTTTGCCGCGCTGGAAGCTCCGGACCTGGCCTGGACCCTGCCGGGCCCGTCGCCATTCCTGTGCTGTGCCCGCCCCTGCTAACTTCTCCCCAACCCTCCACATGCCCATTTTGAAAAATGGGCTTTGTTCTTAGTTCACGTATAATGCAGATGGAAGTAAGTCGAATTTTATAAAAGAAATGTTTAGTGACTTACCCCCTACCTGTTTCTCCATAAGTTGCTGCAGGAACTTTGCTCCCAGTCTAACTCTGATGTAGGGAGCCGGGCAGTATTTGGTACAACAGTAAATGAGGGAAGGGAAAGAATGAGCTCCTCACAGTCTCCTTTTGTCATAAAAATTAGATCCCAACCTCTTTACTTGTACTTTATATGTGCGTTGGGAAACATCTACAAGCAGACAACTATGATTGCTCCTGCCATATCTCATATAAAGAATAAGCATCTTTATGCCAACTCCAGGTTGGGAAGCTTGGCCTAGACTCATCTCACACCATAGTTTATTGTTCAGGAGGTGGGGGAGGCAGGAAGGAGGCTTTTGTAGGTTACATGGTATCCTTAGGACAGTCTTTCTTCTTTCTATTTTTTTGTCTTGGTTCTAATGAGATCAGGGGCAATCTGTGTGTGTGGGGGGGGGGGCTGGCACGATAAAATAGCCGGGGGGGAAATTATCCCCTTTTTTTGTATTGTCAAAATTCCGCATTAAAACACACTTGTGGCAATTAAAAAAATTCAGACTTGGTGGGGGGTGTTCAAATGGCGCTGGAAGGAGATTGGGGAATTTTGACAGTGATTGAAGAGTAAAACAAATGGCGGGGAGTTTTGACTTCCTCTTCTTCAGCTATCCCATGTGTACACAAGTCCTGGGGGCAAAGCAGACCAAAGGCTCCCCATGAGGTCATGGGGAAAATCGGGGCAATTATCCCCAGCCAAAAACCAGAGGCCAGTGCAGCATAATGCCTCCCATGTGGTAGATGTCTCAATCTCACTTCCAGGTAACAAAGTTCTGAATCTTGGTTCCCAGTGTGAATCAATAACCTGATGTCTTCCTGGAGGACCTTTGGACACTGGACAATGATTAATCATTCAGGGAGTCTATGGGCCCCTTGTCCCTTCCACCTGTTGTACTTACAAACATACTTTTTCTGTTTTCCTGTCCTTTGCTGTGTCTATTGTTTTCTCTAACCTTTTATTGGTCGCTACTGATCCTAGAATATCTGGCTCATATACATTAGCTTACAATATATTAGCTCAGCCCTAACATTCTAAATATTCATGTCAGCCATATTGTTTTATAGAAAAGCACTTGAGTAATGATCTCTGCTGCTCTTTTTCAGCCAGTCATACCACTGAGAGCTGGAGAAGGATGGTTCCACGTAAGCTTGATGAGTGCAGACCCACTACTATGCCCATATGGCACAAATTCATTCAGCAGCTTCCCCAGATGTTTCTAGCTTTTTAAAGCAGCACTCTTTAGGACAATTTTTTCCTTAGCATGTTTCGGTGTATGTTTTGGCCAGCTTGGTGTAGTGGTTAGGAGTGCGGACTTCTAATCTGGGAAACCAGGTTTGATTTCGCACTCCCTCACATGCAACCAGCTGGGTGACCTTGGGCTCGCCAAAGCACTGATAAAGCTGTCCTGACTGAGCAGTAATATCAGGGCTCTTTCAGCTTCACCTCCCTCACAGGGTGTCTGTTGTGGGGAAAAGGAAGGCGATTGTAAGCCGCTTTGAGACTCCTTTGGGCAGCATATAAGAACCAACTCTTCTATTTTGCCATAGTGAAGTGCTGGCTGCATCATGGAGTGATGCTAGGGGTCAAGCCCTTCCTTCTAAGAAACATCCATTATCTGTTCAGAGTTATATACCTGAATAGGTACAAAATGGACCAACATTTCCATGGTACTGATATGTATGCTGCTCCAAAAGGTCAACCCTGCCCTGTTCGTCATACCTCTGGATACCTTTCTATTTGGATTAATGTTTCTAGGAATTCTCTGGTGCATGCCAATGACTCCTGATTATCACATTTTCAGTTTTTTGGTGTTTCACTTGCATGGATCACAAAACAAGGTCTCCTCTTAGGAGTTTGAATTGCGCTCATTTTGGATTGATGCAGCCACACTTGGATCTGAATTTGGTTTCATATCAGTTAAAGCATCATCTGGAAGGGACTCCAACTTTAGCCTCAGCAAATGTAAACTGATTGGGGCACAGAGGAATGAAGTGGCTGGCTCTTCTTGCTTCCATGTCAGAAGAAGTTTTCTGTCAAGGCCCACCTCAGGCCATCAAAATTCAATTTCGAGAGAATGATATTCTGGCTTGGAAGGTTCTGGTTTTGTCCTATTCCATCAATGCAATCCTCCAGACTACAACAAAGACTCCCTGGTACAAAGTTATTGTGGTCCTGTCTGCTGGAGCACCATATATGGAAGAGTATGCAAGGGCCAGAAAAGGTGGACTTTATAAGGCTGTTGCACAATGTATTAAACCTATGGGTGAAGCAGTCATTGTGCACTTGAACATTTCATTTAGACAGCCTGCTTTATTTAGGAGATTGCATGCACCTCTTCAAGTGAGGTATGGATATATGATTACATGGGATGCTTTGTTGGTTTGTCTACAGGCTTAAGAACTTTAGAAAGAGCAGGGCACTGTAGTCCCCCACTTGTTGGCAGTTTGGACATTGAGAGGGATCCTTATGGGATGTCATGCATGCATGCTTGCATTCCCCATTTTAAGGGGCTGCCAGCTGCCTTATACAGTCAGGTGGCAGGGGACTACGTGGAGACCAGCACCCACATGTGTCTCATTATCTTGCCACTCCATAGTTTATTTATTCCCCAACAGGCACTCTGGGGGTGGCATTCATCAAGTTGCAAGAATCCATCCCTATGTAGTGCCATCACTTCATTGTTTGAATACAATAAAATAACCCGTGGATATCTTTTTATCAGGAACTCATTGTGCATGTATTTATTCTTTCAATGCCTCACTCTCTATCCCTCCTTGTATTCCTGGAGGTTTTGGAGGTAGGGCCTGCAGAAGGGAGGGTTTGGGGAAGAACCTCAGCAAGGTATTAAAATACCACCCTCCAGAGTACCCTTTTTCTCCAAGGCGAACTAATTGCTGTAGTCTGGAGATCATTTCTAACCCAGGAGATCTAGATAAGCCACCTGGAACTCATCAAACATATTCACATACATATATATGCATTGCCTGAATATAGCTACCGTGCAATCATGGATAGATTTATTTCAGCCTGTCCATTTATTTGAATGAGCTTGGACTACTCTTGCTACTACAAATTCTCTGAAAATGCCAGAATAGGTGCAAAGGCAATGCACGCATGAACATAGCCACTGAGAGACAAAAAGTAATGATGTCTGATAAGTCTTTAAAAATGGATAAATGTATTTATTGGGACCAATCCAGAGAAATTAGAAATACACAAATCCCAATAAAATGAGTAGGATTTCTGCAATCCCTGTGAAAGGGATTATGTTTGATATTGTTAGCATACTTGGAATCAGCCATAGTTCCTAATTTTACAAACTCTGGACTCTGATATCCCTCATTCTAATTTGAACTGGCATCTGATATGATTTAAAATACTAGCACTAAACAGAAATAAATTGTCAAGATAATTCCTGTTCTCAGTGCAGTTTTACAGGTAGTATGTTTAGAAATGAAAGATAATAAAAAAGAAAATATACATGATTCTGTAATGTTCTCTGTATTTGTCAGATTACTGTGTGATACTGCTAAGCGTGAAAGTATCTCAATGGGAAACAATTAATTTCTTTTTATGTGTAGTCAGAATAACTTAAGATTGTCCATGTGTTTCAAATTTTTAGATTCTTGACTCATAAATTATGTTTAAGCTTCCTTTTAAACTTACAAATTTGCAGCATTTTAGTTTTTAGCCAGCTAATGAAATTTATAAAGAATTTCTCTCCCGTAGTAATTTTAATCGTATTAAATTATTTTTCTTATTAGGTTTTATTAAATTTAGCCCAGGGCAGTAATAATATTTTAATTGATATTTTTCAAACTCTTAAATGCTTTCAAAGAATAAAAATTAAAAAAAAAACCCAAAAAATTTCTAGTATGAGTTGATACTTGATAGTAAAACTTGATAGTAAAACTTATTGTAAAACTAGAATGCGAGCCCGCTGTATGTTAAATACAGTGGGCGCTAGCCTCAGGTAGGGCAAAGAGGCAGTCCCGGTGCATCCGCAGGACTGTCCCTTTGGCCGGGCCAAGGTCTCTCCCCTGCCCGCATCCCGCTCAATGCCAGGGCCTTAGCCCGGCCAAAGGGGCAGTCCCTTTGGCCGGGCTGAGGCCTCGCCCGTGCCCCACTCGACATTGGGGCCTTGGGCCGGCCAAAGGGGCTGTCCCTTTGGGCGGGCCAAGGCCTCTCCCCTGCCCGCATCCCGCTCAATGCCAGGGCCTTGGCCCGGCCAAAGGGGCAGTCCCTTTGGCCGGGCTGAGGCCTCGCCCGTGCCCCACTCGACATCGGGGCCTTGGGCCGGCCAAAGGGGCTGTCCCTTTGGGCGGGCCAAGGCCTCCCCCCCGGCTGGCTCCCATGCAACACAGGGGCCTCGGGGCCTACCTGCCGTGTTGATGGGCAGTGCAGGAATGGCGACCCTGGGCCACGTTGGGGGGTAGGTGGGTTGGGAGGCACTTTGCACCTCCCAACTGGTCAATCCTGGGCCAACGGGCCAATCGTTGGCTCCCCCCATCCTGGACAGTGCCCACCCCCACACAACCTTACTGTTTTCTTTATACCGCAGTGTAAAGATGGACAATTAAATTAGTTCCTCTAAGGGTTCATTGATTACACTAATTTATAAAGTTTTTAAAAGCAACTGGTAAAAATTCTGTTTGTTTAATTATTTGGTTGCATTGAAAATTACTTAATTAAAAAAAACAGACTGAACATTTCTCCAGCTTACTCAAAGGAGCTAAAATATATTTTCAAAATAAATAATATGATAGAAAAATTTAAATTAATAAAACAATGCTTGAATGTCAGTTGTATTATTTTTAATGAATGAATACATTTAATTGGAAATAAAAGAATGAATGCAATAAAACAAAAAGGAAATCAAAAAGAAAATTCTAAATCCATTACTGGTTTTTTTCCCCAATCCTCTTAAAGAATTAAAAGATTTCTTAAAAAAAAAACCCTGATAGCTCATAAAGCCACTATTCTGTACTTGCATGGAGTTCAGGGTGCAAACTATAACAATCCTCATAATAGTTTCAGTCCAGTGGCACCTTAAAGATCAATAAAGTTTTATTCAGATCTGAAGAAGTGTGCATGCACATGAAAGTTTATACCTTGAACAAAGCTTCGTTGGTCTTAAAGATATAACTGGACTCAAATTTTGTTCTGTTGCTTCAGACCAACATGGTTACCACCTGAACCAATCCTCATAATGATCGAGTAAAATAATTTTTCCTTCCATGTCCAGGTCCAGAGGATGGTGAAGTTAGGTATTTGTGAAACGCACAAAGCTAGCAAACAGTCTGATGATTAAGCAACAGTACTCTTAAACAAGGCAGCTGAGAAAGTTAGATGAAGAAAACGCCAATTCTCAGTTTCTCTTACATCTCTCTTGTAGGTAAGGGGGCCTGATGAACTGGCATTGTTCCATCCTCTTAGAACATTTCCGCACAAGGAATCAGTTCCTAGACAACCTTCAAATGTTGGCTGGTTTTGGAGCAACCTCCACATGACGTCACCTGCATCCTGAGGCTGAGCAGCAGCCGGTCTTTTGGCCATTTTTAACTCATAATTTTGGGAATCACCAAAGCTGGATTTACATCCCTAAATCATGCGTCCCATTGGTGAGCAACCAGTGAGCAACCAGGGATAAGCCTTTATGGAGGGAGAAACGTGTGATAGTGTTGGCAGCTTTGTTTTGCCCTTACACCCATCCTCACCTCTCCAGTTGCTGCTCCAAGTAATTTTTTTTTAACGGCACAGTCTGCATTGCAGCGTAACTGTAAACCTACATTGTTAAGGGTAAACTAAAATCTTCTTTAACGTGTCCAGGGCCTTTTTGAGATCAGACAGGCAAAACACAGCCTTTTTTTGTTTGTTTTGTTTTCTGGAGATGGGGAATGAGCAGGGAAAGAGCTGGAACAGGTGATCAAGCATCCTTCTCCCAATCATACAGGGATCTGAGCACCTTGTTTTTAAGCCAATCATTAACAAAAAATGTCTTTTGGGGCTCTAGGTACCATGTTTAGCATTTCAGAAATCCACACAGACAGAAATAAAGTTCCAAAGAACATGAATCCCAAAGGGGGGAGGGGAATGCTGTATCATTCTGGCATTAATCCATAGCAACGCAGCAGTGTTGGTTTTTATTTAAAATGCATCTGTGTTGTGGTATTACTACATAGCAATGCAGAAGTGAGCTTTAAAAAAAAAGAATTAATTTCAGGGCTGGGGGAAGAAAGTTTCAGTCCACGAGAGAACTGCTGTGCAGTGATTGGTGGCTTGCTGTGATTGACAAGCCAAGGAGCAGAAGGAGAAGTTCAGCTTGTTTTCCTTTGCAGCCTCATCAGAAGGCAAAAAACCACGATGGGGCAGAGGGAAAATGCAGGAGGGGTCTCCCCATGAGGAGGGCTGCAAGTGCGAGATTTACCATCCTGCATTTGCAAGCAGGAAGCCACTTGCACTTTACCCCTCTGTGTAGAAATGTTCTTAGAGTTTCAAACACCTTCTCTTTTATATGACCACAGTAAGTATACTCGTCTATGAAGGAGGAGGAGAGGGAGAAATGATGAGTACTGAGTCTGAGAACAGCATGTTGTTGTTGAGGTATCTTAGCTCACAATAAGTTGCGTTTGGAAACATTACTCTTTAAAGATTGGGACACAGAAAAAAGGATATTAATTTGAAGTTACACTGGTCCGATTTGCACATGTAAAGTGACTACAATTTAGGGCTTACCTTTTTCAGGTACAACCAAGAGATCTCCCAAAATTACAATGGATCTTTAGATCAAACTTAGATCAAACTCTATATAGAAAATGGTTCTCTGGAGAGTAGGTTATATTGGCATTATACTCTGTTGAGATCCTTCCCTTCCCCAAAATATGATTTCTCCAGGTTCCATCCCAAATCTTCAGGAATTTACCAACCTGGAATTCACACCTTATCCAAATCCAGGAACTTGAAATTCTCAGTTTACTTGCTGGTATAGGGATATCAATTAAATTAAAAGGGTACATAATTGGAATACTGAGCAACTAAGTACTGGGAGAGGAAAAAAAACTTTTTTTTGCTCATGATGGTATGCCTGGGTCAGGGAAATGACTTAGATTTATTTAGTAAGCTGCAGTACCCAGCTGTAACCTTAATTTGCACTGATTTCAGTCAATCGAGCAAGGGTAAATTTAGAAACAATTTACATGAAGCCATAATTTCTTTCACTAGGGCAAAGTTCAGTATAAATAGCCCATACATTGGCCCTTACAGATAACATGTTTTGATATTTCATACTGATGAAGACTCTCAAATGCAAGAGAGAATTTTTGAATAGAATGTAATTTTAAAGCAAAAATGAATCACAGTATACAATTATGTAATTAAAGACACAACAGATGATGAGAGACTGCATAGCATTTCATGTTTTAATCTGATGGATACTGGAAAATAAGCATTCTGTTTAGGAGGGGGGAGTGCAACAAACATTTTAAGTTTGTGTACTACTATTAATAGCCTTTATTAACAGTTACAAATGTTCATTTAAACTTCTCTCTCCCTCCCTCCCCCCCCCTCTCTTTCCCCCCAGAATACATCCATGTTGGGAAAACTTTTGACACAATACATCATTACTTCTCTAATCCTAAAGGGCATTTGTAGAATGGGCAGACAGAGGAACCCATTTATAATGGCTTTACGGACTAATAATTTTAGTCAAAGGTCAAAGTTGGCAATGGTCTCTGAAGAATAGTACAGCAGGAAGATCAAAGTAATAGTTAAAAATCATTACATATAATCAATGCCGAGCAAGCACACCATTAAAGGGCACGGCAAAGAAACAGTCATTACCGACAAGAAAACAGAAACTGGCAGCCAACAAGACCTCGGATGAGAAACCCTGTAGCCCAAAGATAAAAGGACAATGCATGTCTAATCAACTTGAATATGTTCACCTAATCGTTTCACAGAAACAATATCTGCAAGTTTAATGAGATTATATCATGTTATAGGGTTACTTCAGGTTAATCACAGGCCTAGCAAAAGCACCAACTGCTCATTTTGAGACAGTACAGAATTAGAATTCAGAATTAGTCAACCAACAAGTCACTTGAAGTATTCTTTTCCAATATTTTGGCATGTATAATGTTTGTTTGTTTTAAAGGCTAGGTGATTTTCCCCACTCATGCATAAAGCGACATGTTATTTACTTCAATGACAGCTATCCCAGTTTCCCCCTCATTGAAATGGTTGCTTCAGGAGATTCAACCTCTCTTCATATCTAATGGAAAGATGGTAAAGAGATCCTTATCTTCGGTATACCCAGACAAGCTACTTGCATGCTCACTTAGTGCTGGACTCGCACCAACATACTCCCTGAGCTATTTCTGTAGCAACAGTGGAAAACACATGAAGAAGAAGAGTTGGTTCTTTAATGCCACTTTTCTCTACCTGAAGGAGTCTCAAAGCGGCTTACAGTCACCTTCCCTTTCCTCTCCCCACAAAAGACACCCTGTGAGGTAGGTGAGGCTGAGAGAGCCCGGATGTTACTGTTCAGTCAGAACAGCTTTATTGGTGCTGTGGTGAGCCCAAGGTCACCCAGCTGGTTGCATGTGGGGGAGTGCAAAATCGAACCTGCCTGCCAGATTAGAAGTCCGTACTCCTAACCGCTACACCAAGCAGGCTACAGTTGTGTGTCAACTGTAGGGAGAAGAAGATAAGAGACACAGGGGTGTCTTTGATCCCATTTTTCTGCAAAGGTTGGGGATTATTTTCTTTCCTGTACTTTCCCCCATTTAACTCAAATCTTTGTCTTTACCAGTATATTATTTGAGAACAGAACTCTTAACTATGTAGACTGAACAGAACTGGTCATTGGTAAATTCTAATACCCCATACATTCAGGGCTGGTCTCAAAAAAATAGATGTCTAATGCAAGCAATCAAAAATACTGTTATGATTGTATCACATGCATTCTCTACACAATACTAAAAACTCTAATACTGATAATTCCAAACCTAAAATGATACACACACTTAGAGGGCGATTCTTCCTATAACAACCTTACCTCATATCAAAAGATGGCAAACAAATGTAAGAATTCTCCTTTATCATTGTGAAACAGTTAAATGTTCTGTAGATATTAGAAAATACCAAGTTCTATATTCATCTTCCCTGGCTTTGGGTCTGCAGAAGGGCTTCCTTATCAGCTCACAAGGAATAACATTACCAGATTTAACATAATGGTGGTGATGTGACATATTACTTCCATCTCTAAAATTATGTAGATTGAAAATTGCCCTCAGCCTCCACCTACCAATTTAGATCTGTAATCATACAAAGATATAAGTGTGTAAGAAGAGACTGTAAAAGGGCACTACAGATACTGCTTTTCCTATGCAAAATGCACAATCTTTTCTGTTGATTAATATATTTTTGTGTGTGTTGGTATACCAACAAAACTGCTTTCTCTTTGCAATTTTCACTAAATCCTCTTTCCACATTTTGGATATTCTCTTATTCTTTGCCTGTTTTCCATTTCACATTCCCAGAAAAAAATTGCTCAAAATTATCTCTTATTTGTAAGTAAAAACAATGAACAAGGAAGGACATATTTGTCCCATATTGATTTAAATGTATCACTCAATCCCACTGATCTTATGTATTCAAAAACTCTCTAACCAAGCAAACAACCACAAAGATGATCCCAAATATTCTGATCTATTTAAAATATTATTTATTGTTTTGGTAGGAGTCTTCATTCATGGCAGAAGGGGAACTAATCAATACTAAATCATTATTAGCTACACAGAAATATATAAACAGAGGAATATTAAAGAGAGCAAGTGTGGTGTTGTGGTTAAGAGTGGCAGACTTCAATGTTGAGAAGTGGGTTTGATTCCCCACTCCTCCAAATGTAGTCAGCTGGATGATCCTGGGATAGTCACAGTTCTCTTTGAGCTGTTCTCTCACAGCAATTCACCTAGAGTTCTTTCAGCACCACCTACCTCACAAGGGGTGTGTTGTGGGGAAAGGAATGGAAAGTTGTTTGTAAGCTACTTTGAGACTCCATCAGGTAGTGAAAAGAGGGGTACTAACGCAATACAGTGGTGCAAGTGTTAGACTTACACTGAGAAGATTTAGGGAGCAGACCTAAGAAGGTCTACTAAAAAGTAAATCCCATCTTACAAGGCTTAATGAGATGGTAATGGATCCAAACTTGCATAGTTCTTTATGGAACTTTATAATCAAGTTGTTTGCTGAAATCACCCCCAAGGCCAACTCTAGACTGCTAAATGCATTAGTAATGCTCCCCAAATCAGTAAGGTCAGATGAGTTTCTCAGATAATGGGATTCTAAAAAAACAATGGCAAAAGTCTGTGTAAGAATTAAGGATGGGTATGAATCAGTTGATGAACTAAAGCTCATCACAATATTTGGCCCGGTCATGGTTCATTAAGCAATGTGCATAAACTGCAGAACTGCCACAAACTTCCATGAATTTTGATGCAGTTCATGTTGATTCATGAAGTTTTTGATGCATTAAGTTTTTGATGCAGTTCATGGTGGTTCTACGTTTCATAAAAATACAACTGAGCTATTTTGTTTAAATGGTTCTGAAAAGTCATGGGTAACAGAAAGTAAGGTTTAAATGGCTTGGCCCCCAAATTGATTCTTTGAGCCATTTAAAGTTTAAACCCCTGCTTTCTGCTTTATGTGGGGAGAAGAAAGCAGGGTTTCAATGGCTCAGAGCAGCTAAGTAGTAGTCCACACTGCTCAGCTGTTTGAAACCACCTGCTTTCGGCTTTCCTGCAAAGTCAGGCGGGGCAAATGTTTCATAAACCAGTTTGGTTTATGAACCAGAGTATTAGTGTATGAACCAGAGTATTAGTGTATGGCCAATTCATGGTTCCACCCTGGACCAAACTACAAAAATGCAATTCAAACCCATTCCTAGTAAGGATCACAGCTCCCATACAAGCCTGCCATCTTTAACATGATCATCAGAGGCCTTGCTCTGGGTGGCCCTTTCTTGAGACAAAAGATGGCTGGCCACAAGAAAGAGGATTTTTTTTTCCTGTGGAGGTGCTAGAGTGCCAGTCTCCAGGTAGAAAGTCTCAAATGCAGAAATCTTATCAGTCTCACAGAAGCAGCAAAACAAAGAAAGGTCCGATATGTTGGCTGAACAATAAAAAGCCTAATATACAAGATCTTCTGTTTATTTATTCATCATCAATCAAGAAGCCTAAACAAGGCTCCGGATTAAACCTTTATTTTCAATATTAATAGCTTATTCAGTGGCATACCTCAAAAAATATTCATATTCATAAATCTCATAAATGGCATCAACCATTCACTACACCAGTGGTCCCCCACCCCCAGTTCGGGGACCAGGACCGGTCCGTAGATCAGTCGGTACCAGTCCGCAGCTTCTCCTAGTCCTCCTCCCCGGCTGCTGCCTCAGGGGCTGCCCTGCCACTCTGCCACCGGCTCACCTTTGGTGTTCTCCAGCGGCCGCCATGGCTGGGGCTCCCCCTTGGCATGGCACTGCGCAGCTGCTGCTGTCAGCGCCCCCCAGCGGGTGGCGGGAAGGCTCAGGTGGCGGCGACATCCCTCGGCAAAATATTACCCCCCCCCCCAGGGCCTCAATAAAATTGTCAAGCGTTGACCGGTCCCCGGTGATAAAAAGGTTGGAGACCACTGCACTACACAATCATCAAGACCCCACTTGAATGACTTCATCTTTTCAGGGGTCTCCATAGAATTTATGAAATTGGTTAATTTGATACCTGAGGTATTGTGAATTATTGATTCCATTGTATCTGAGGAAGTGTGCATGCACGTGAAAGCTCATACCTTGAATAAAAAAAGACTTCATTGGTCTTAAAGGTACCACTGGACTCTAAATTTGTTTTGCATTTGTTATTGTTTCCATTTTGTGAACACCTGGAGAATTTCAATTATGAAACAGTCTAAATCTACCAAACAACTACCACCACTAAATAAATGTTTGTTTCTACTCCCTTTATTACAAAAAGAAGTCTTACTAAATGGCCTGTCTTGCCTGAAACCAGAATTTCTTGACTGCAGTTAATTAAAACGTGGTAAAGGGAATCAGGTTGGATTGTTTTTCAAAAAGAAGGTGATGTTTATCAACCTGAAGTCACATATTTGATCTGAAGGCATTCTATTAATCCCAGATACGCTGGGGAATAGTTGCAATGAAAATACATTCTGCATACCTTTTTTTTTTTATCACTACTTACCGCAATACTGGAAACAGGGTTGTAACTTTGCAACCAACTATTTCCAAGACTGGGAGGATTCTAACGAACGATACTAGTGCCCCAGTTGCAATAACATGCAGTCCCCTCACCTGACCTGCAGTTCCAATGATGTCAGAGGTAGAGAATCCATACCAGAAGTGCCGGACTCCTAGTCTGAGCTGTGCAAATCCTAACTTACAGGTTATCTACAGCACATTTTCTATAATGTAAGCAGAATCGGTGCCTTTTCAGAGAAATGCAAATACCAAAATAGATGATACAGGGTTTTTCCTTCCTATACTGTTTTGGTATGATGCCATATAATCAACAACCCACTCTCTTCAGTGCCAAAACATTCAGCTTAACCTTATGAAAAGACACTTCAAAACACTGCTTGATAGCTTAGGAGATTTCATGCCTTCCTCCAGGTGCTGCAAATTATCCAATAAACATAAACTCATTTCCATAAGAAATGCTAGCCTCATCATACAACCTTTGTGTATATTTTTAAAAGCCCTTGATTTTTGAATTAGTTGAAAGTATTGTGTCAGAACAAAGTGAGAGAGATATCATTAGCCTTCAAAACTGACAAATAAGAGAGACATAAACAAGTGTCAAGATAATTAAAATGGCATTGTTCACTTATTGGAAGGGGGAAAATGGATTGTACAAGAAATATTAAGCTAACAAATCAAGAGCAAATACAAGAAAGAAAAAAATGACAGTTATCTGCAAAATTCATAAATGTATCTTTTGTATAACTATAATGATCATATTTTATGCTGTCATTTTACATTTAATTGCTCACCCTGGTACTTTTCTTCATAGAAGCCATCAGTACCCCACAGAGCCAGATGCTGAATTGCAAAAAAACATACTGTGACCACAGACTTATAGGAAAGTAACTTTGCTGAGCTGTGGTGTATGACAAGTTAATTTTTGCAATTATACTTTCCCAAGAATAAATGAAACCACAGGCCATTACTATTCCATATCATTAAAAAGAGGGGGGGAAGACTCGATCATAATGCCCTCAAAATCAGTTTTCCATTATTTTGACATATGAAAGCAACTTCTCAAGCTGTTTTCTGCAATGTGACCTAGTAAAATAAGTGCCACCTCGGCTGAAATGAATAAACATCTTGAGTTGTGAAGACCGGGAAAAACTAGCCTACAGTTAAATATGCAGTGCCAAGCTATCACATGGCTAGGAAAAGATATGTTCACTGCTGCATGAGAAGTATCTCACTCACTGGTATTTGCTCTGCTACATTATAGCCAATATAAAGTATTAAAGAGATAAGGTTGTTCAGCTGTCATGCAGGCTGGAACTATTCCCTGCTCATTCATCTAGCCACAAGATGTAAAATGTTCCAAAAAATCTAAACACCTGTGGTGTCCATCACTGTCAAATCCACTGGGCAATCAAACTGCAGGAGAATACCTATCATTACAGAACATGGCCTGTACGTTTCTGTAGCTGTGCATACATCACATGAAATAAAACCTAGAACAATTTCACTGAGCAAGGCGGTTGTTCCACTGTTTTAAAATGACTGACAACTTAAGTTTCCTGCCACTTCTGATGTACCAACAATCCTCTCAGAAAACAAACATGCCCAACATCTATAGAAAAGAAAAATTCTGCATTTTGACGCATTCTGGACTTTATTTTTTTAAGTTTAAACTTCTATGGCTACTAGTCAAGGGCCAGCTTGGTGTAGTGGTTAGGAGTGTGGATTTCTAATCTGGTAAGCCAGGTCTGATTTCCCGCTCCTCCTCCACATGCTGGGTGACCTTGGGCTTGCCACAGCACTGGTAAAGTTGTTCTGACCAAGCAGTAATATCACGGCTCTCTCAGCCTTGCCTGGGGAGAAGAAGTGAAGGTGATTGCAGGCCGTTTTAAGACTCTCTCTGGTAGAGAAAAGCAGCATACAAGAACCAACTCTTCTTCTTCAACTATAAGTCAGGTCAGTTCCCAGGTGTAATACGGCCACTAAATTCACTCAAATTGCTTGGGCCTGGGAAGACGGCTGCCACCTGGCAGACGGCTGCCACAGCGATGCCCAGCTCTGAGCCTCACTGCTCTACCGCCGTCATCTACTGGCACACTCCCTAAGGCGGACAACGGATGTCACACCCGTTACCATTTCCGGTATCATATAGAGTGTGTGGCAGTAGATATCTACCAGATATCTGAATAACCAGTTTATTCTTACTAACAAGTTAGCCATTTGTACCCTGCCTTTTGCTTTCTGAAGGATTCAAAGCAGCTTACACTCACATACATCTCCTCTCCCCATAACGGATACCCTATGAGATAGCTGGGGCTGAATGAACTCTGACAGAACTGTGACTGGACCAAGGTTACCTAGCCTCCCTTGGCCCCTGACAACATAAGCAACTCCTCTCAAGTCCAATAAATTTCTCAAGTTTTTGCCTCCCTTTTCAACAAAAAAACAACAGAGGACAAATGAACTCTGCTTGGGCTTGTATAATGTCTGATTCCACTGCAATTAATAGCAGCTCAGTGCTTGTCTTACTTTGGAGGGGCCCTAATGGTGATCTCACAATTGGAAAATACCACCTCCCCCCCCAATTACCTTGCAGTTCCATGCCAGGTTTTCTGAGGTGGTTCTGTTTTCCTGAGCCACCTCAAGCCATACCCCCAAAGCTCAGAGATTTGTTCAGCAAGCACCTGTGCACTGAATGTCACCTCCCAAGTCCTCAGCTCGAATTTTGGCTTGTCGGGAGGTTCATGTCTATCCCGTCAAACTGCCCAATGTCTCTGAAGCAAACATAATTCTTGCTAGACTTTCCTAGCTGGAACTTGTATTCTTTTAACTCTCCATCAAAAATCAAAACTGGCTATTCCTGATAGATTTTTAATTTAATTAGCATTAAAACATTTTCCTCACAGTACTTCATGTAAAGGAAGCAGTGCAGTAAAATAAAAAATTCTCAATATAATCGCCAACTACATTTTTATGTTTAAACATCCAGGACAATTCCTTTAAAGCTATGGCAGATAATAGAAATTATATTATTTGCCACATGCATAATTTCTGTTTTCAAATCTATTTCCCCATCTATAAAAATACTCATTGCCATTAACTGTTTAATTCATTGCATGACAATTGCACTAAAATATTGTTGTACAATTTCTGCTGCTATGAATATGGACAAGAAAGTTGTAAGAAAAACACTCATGATGCTTGTTAGAAGGCAGGAGTATTACAAAAACCAATTATATCTTTTCATTCGCTTTTGCTTAATTAAAGCAAAAAGCATCACTATCTTTCTCAGCAGTAAGCATGTAGAAGCTGTACAGCACAGATACAGTAATTAACTTAACCTTATCACTTAGCTGTATTGGGTCATTCAAGTGAGGCACAGTATCTACGCTTGGAATCAATGCTGAAATGCTAAGATCAGAAGGAGTTCTGAGATTGAATAGTGCCATCTGTGAATGGACAGTCTTTATTCCTGCTTACCTATGCTGAATAAACGGTCATGCTCATAACTTTAATATGGCAGCTTAACATTTTAATCATTGTACATTAATACATTATCAATATTGGGAACATGTAAGTATAAAATTACTTGTCAGAGGAATCAGATATTAGCGATTTTTGTGCATAAATACAATGCATTGGGGATTTTGTCTTAATTATACACTTACACCTTTGAAGCATACATATATTACAGATTTCTTTACATGTTTAGCTTGAGTTTTGGAATGAGCTACCAATACTAAAAGAAAATTATTTGATGGCGGGTTAAAGAAATACAAAAAATCCACATTGTATTTGCCTTTGTTCTAATAAACTAGTTGCTTGATACACACACACACACATACACACACACACTTAATTATTGAAAGATGTCTGCTACAAACTAGCAATCAAAATTTTAAAACAGTTACTTGAAATTATATCGGTGGTCCTTCCCAATAACTGTGCCTCAATGTAATTAAACATTCCGTTCCATTCCTATTGTTAATTGCTCTAGTTAAGATGATGCTAAATATTTCAGAGGGCACAGCAGTCTTGATTTCAAATTATTTGCATTTATAGCCTAGGAGTTGTTTCCACATTGTCATAAAATGCTTTTAGCTCATTTAATACTTTGGTAATATAATTTTTTTTTTAAAAACCCAGTTGCCAGAGACAGTATTCTGAGGTCCTTCACTTTCACCAAGTCAGACACTAAATCATAAGGGACAATAATCAGCAAATTCTCTCCGACAGGCCCTAAGCCTGCTGAGGTAATGCAGCTGACAAACTTTGATGCGCCATGCCCGTGCACATTATGTTCATGTAGTGTGTACATCTGGGCACCCTTTATGGCGATGCAGCAAACAGCCAATCATTTATTCCACTCTAATTAGCACACATGTAAATCCTCACCAATCAAGCTACTCACAGGGTTACTGTTGTGGCAGCCATACAGTAAAGCTGGCAAGACATGTGAATAAAGTACAAGATGAAACTATTGGGTTTGATTTGAACCTGCCGTCACACTATGGCAGGTCCCCCCAGTTCTGACTGTAACCAGCTCTCCCCTTCAAAACCCATCACAGAACTACAGAAGAAAAAGGTCATCAGGCAGACTGCTGATTGGCCAAGATGCTTTGATTCTTTACAAGCTTTCAAAGAACACCTGCAGCAAAAGTACTATCTTATAGCTAACAGCACAGTAGCTGTTGCAAGCAAAAGTCAAGCACGGCTTTCAAACATGCTACACAGCATGGGATACTTGTTAACTTAAAGGAAGCACTGTTCACCTCACTAAATGTTTATATTCTACTGGGTAATTCTCTAGTGGACAACTATTCCCCACCCCCTTGTTCTACAGATTGAATATCCCTTATACAGATGCTCCCATGATTTCACTACTGGCTAATATCTGTAAGTGAAAGTTTTCTATAAAAATGAATTTCCTTCTACAAAACAAACTAAGAACATCATATTACTGAATGTTTCAAGGCCAGAAATACAACAGTATGAGCAAGTTAACAAATACACATACATTCATAATTATTATTGCCCCTTAAACAAACGAATTCCAGGGTAAAATTCCATTTGTTATTTTGTGGTATAGTGTTTTCTACTTCTAAAGAACAAGGGGATGCTTACTGTTGTTGTCTTAGAAACTTGTTTACATGTTTATGCATTTTAGTGCATCATTGCCTTCAAGAACCACAAATAAATAAAAAATATGCCATAAACACTGGACTGCGTTTGCAAGTGAAAAGGAGGACAGAAGAGTATATTCTTAGTGTTAAAAAACATTTTGACTTGAGTTCTCATTAATCTTAATTCACAAGCAAGAAAGCATGTTTATAAATTGATTTGTTATATCGCACAAATTAATGAAGCAAACTCCAAGAGATTTGGCAGCAGTTCATTTTTCAAAGAATTTTTGGATAGAATAAACCCAAATTCAATTATTTTTAAGAATATTAGATGGAAAATAAAGGCTCAAGAGAGACAAAAAGAAGGATAGTCTATCCATGTTTTAGAAAGAAAAAAAATCCCAAACAGAAATTCAATTATGAATAAATCTGATTTTTCAGAGGAATTTTCAGAGAACGAAAAATGCATTATTTATTTGGTTATATTGTTAGGATACGTGTACAACTGTATTTGCATTCTTCCAAGTCACCAAACAGCAATTCAAGTATACACACACACAAAGAAAGACTTCACAATGATTAAAAAGGGCCTTAGCCTTCAGCACATATTTTCAGGACACCAGTTAAGTACATAATTCCATGAACATTTAGTATCTCCTTGGTGTCCACATGGTATTCTTTACTGGATATTTTCATCTAATAGGGATCTAACCACAGAGATTAGAATTGTGCTCACATCAATCTATCCCTCAGTGAAACTTCTGTAGATAGCTAAGAGAAACAATCTGCCCAATCAGTTTTCTTATAGCAGCAGAAAAAAGAACCAATCCTAGGCTATAACAAACAGTTATACAATTTAACAATGAATGGAAATGGAAATACAGTATATCTTATTTCTTCTTTTTAATAGTAATCAAACAAAAAATGGACTCCAGATTTGTACCGTTTTCAATGTAGCATTTTCATCAGTGGTTGTTTCTACCTATTACTATTTTAAGTACATAGAGTAATCAGTCTTTTGACTAAACTTCCCCATACTTTTGAGCTAAAGGCCTATATATTGTTAAAACTGAAATAGAGAATAATAGACTATGGAATTATCAAAAGATTTTATCCTCATTACATATTAGTTGGAAACCTATTGGAACAATGCCGTATGATTACAGACTATCAACTGGAATACCAAAGATCATGAGATTAAAGTCTCAGGTAGGTATCCAGAAAGTGTGTCTTAATCAGTGATCCCCAAAATCCCCAGTGTGTTTCCTGGCTTCTCTAAAACATCTTTGTTTTATTCTACCTCAATAGGTGCTTTGGAAGCACACAGGATATATCAACTTTGCATATGAAGGAAACACACTTTCAGAAACAACTGTTCAACTGTAGGAAGATGCTTGGTTTAGAACCTCCCAGTATTGTGATTGGCCCCAGCTATCAAGGCAGCCATTTCATGGTGAGGACTATTGCCTGTTCTCCAAGTTCCAAAAGTGCTCACAGGTTCAACAAGATTGGGAATACCTATTCATATATATCCTAAAAGGGGGTGAGGGGGAGCTAAGTTAATTAGAAGCAGTGCCAATTTCTAAAATTCAGGAAACCCTTCCAGGGCTGTGAAAAAACCCCAGGGTGTCACAAAATCCTGGTTAAAGCCTGGCATAGCATTTAGGTTTCTATATACATTTTGAGGTTTTCTTTTAAAAGTCTGGTTCATGATTTTTGAGATTTCAGAAAAGTAATTCCTGGAATAATTCTTAAACATATCACATGTCAGCATAAAGTATATTTTCAACATACAACATGCAAAAATATGTAAAAGAAATATTGAACAGCTAATCGACAAATATTGATAGTATATATGTGTAATGCAGCTGGGGGTAGAAACAAAAGAAAGCAAAGAATAAAGGCTCATACTGAGACTGGTTGATGCAAACCAAGCAGATGTGACAAGAGTCAGGTATACTAAAAAAGATTCAAGCAAAAGCCACAAATACAGTAATCAACCATCAGTCACATAAATTAGCTCATCTGTTCCCAAATCAAGAAAGAAGCAACTCATCACTGGAACAACATGCCAAAGAACCTGGCACCTGATGCCAGAGCTGTCATGTGCTTTTGCAGGTAAGTTTGTTTCAGAAAGTGACAAAGAAAACTTGCCAGACAAACTAAACCTAAACTCCATTCCCTTGCATTGTCTATTTAAAAAATTGCAATATGCCTTCACAAATCTAGCAAAAATATTCTTGATCAGTTGTCTGAACACTATTTATCGTTGATTCGATTTGCAAGATATTTTTTACTTTTCAAAATGTTCATATTCTCCAATATACAGCAGTTTGTAAATACCAGCATTTATTCTTCATATGTTTCTAATGGATACCTCAAATGGACACTTCAAAAAAGGCCCTGTGATTTTAAGCTTTAACTGTGTAAGGTAACTTCTGAAAAGGATTATACAAAAAACAATTATGTAAGATTTAACCACATACCAGAAGATAAAAAACCAAGATACTGATGACATCATCACTAAGCCAAAACATTTTATTGCCCCATCAGAAAAGCCAGAATATAGAATTTTTTATTGTCATTGCCCTTATGGAAGCTGACCGTCATTTCAGGCTATTCCAGTGTCAGCAGTTTGAAAGGTCAATACAACCCTGGGTCAACACAATTGCCCTGCAGGGTTTAAAAGGCTGACTGGCTTGTCGCATTTAAGTCAGAGGAGATTATTCCAGCAGTATATACAAGACTACTGAGGCCAAACATTTGAAATACAGTTCTAGGCACCATATTACAAAAAATAACATTAAAAGAATTTGAGAAGGAACATCAGTGAACAGCCAGAATGATAGATGACTCTAGAAAATTAGGGAGTCCAGAAGGTTACAAAAATTGTGGCAAAGGTGAAGTCCATGGAAAAAGAAAATTAAAGAGAGACCTTGATACAACATATAGAATTATAAAGGGAATTGAAAGGCAGGCTCATGAAATGTTAGCCAAGTCAAACAAGAGTAACTTGCCTTTCTTACCCTAAGAAAAAACAGGAAAAGGATAAGTGTAAGAAATAAGACAATGAACAATTGATATGAGCGCCCCCTAATTAAAGCCGAATACATTTAAACTGAGATGGTAGTCAGTTGCAACTATTAGCCATGATAGCTTGATCACACTTCACATTGCCTGAATAGTTACTGATGTGGTTTCAATCCAGTGTTACAGGAGGCTGTTTTCCAGACATAATGGGCACCTATGGAGACAAGGTGACATTATTAAGGGAACAAGAGATGTTTGGATGGCCGGGAGTAGTGAAGAGGCAAGAGAGTACAAAGTGTTTGTGAGGGGCCTATATTATAGTTTCCGGTAAGGCTAACCAGTCACTGCATTGGCATTGCTAATTTGATTCTTTTTTTATAAATATAACTGTCTTTCTTCCATTACAGAGTGTAAACCAGCATATTTACAGAGTTCCAGAGGTCTGCTCTCCAAACATTGACCCAACCCACACGCCCATATGGAAATATCGACTGGAGAGTCATGGTGGAATCCTGACCTAGTCCACTCTATGGTTCACTGTTCAGCTCACAGATGTTAGCCAAGAAAGCCACCTGACAGTGAGAGAATGTAACCTTCTCTTTCCAAAATAGGGATAATAACTTAAGCTGACACACTTCTCTGACCATAAAAAGTAACTAGATATAGAGCCCCAGAACCGGCTGCTCCTTAACATTTCCAGTGCAGCACAAGCGCACAGGTGATACACTCAGTGGAAATCATATAAATTAAGTTAGATAATGTAGCACAGCTAATCTGCATAATTAGCACAACTGATTTTCATATGAATACTAATTATACTGCTCAGGGTATGACAATTCTTACCATGCACTTTAGAGTACCCACATGCATTTCTTGAAAAGATTATTTAAAATTTTTTAAAAAGCCACCCCCATTCTTTTCAGTCTGATTTTATCGCATACTATGGGTTTCCCTTCTATACGGTGCCTGTAGGCACTATTCTTAACACACTGTTATTTTTTACACCCCCACATAGTGTTAATGAGTTGCCAGCTGCCTGTTGTGACATAACAAGAAACCATGAACCCAATGTCTTCCTTATTCTGTTACTGGTTAGGTTTTCTATTGTGGCATAGAAGTGTCAGATGGTATGATCAGAAGTAAATACTCATGACAGACAAGAGAAAAGGAACTGACAGTTGAAGGTGCTGATATCCATTATGCCTCCACAACTACTACCTCCTGGGGAGACTGTCGAAAGCTTTGAAATGCTACACTGTAGTCTTGGCTAACGTGGATCTTTCACAAATAATATATTTACCCTGAAAAATCTGATATACCCTAAACAGCTGGCTTAGTGCCATTCAGGTACAACATATTAACACGGAGAGTATTAAATATACCCAGGAGTACATTCTCTCAGACTTCTAATTCTAATTATTCAACACAATGCTAGAGAGACATTTGTCCTTCCTGTGCCTTTTTGCTTCATAGCATACAACTTTTGGCAGCCTGAAAAGGCCAAAGCAACACAGCAGATTCAAGGTAATGGTAACTTAATGGTCTGGATCCAGCACAACATTTCCACTTACGCTGGAGTTCTTGTACAAATCGGAATGCTAGGGAAAGACTGCAATAACTGTTTACATTGGGTCAGTCATCTTGTATCCTCACTTGTGTTTCTACTTGTACATGATCTTTGTGCAACCAAGCCTGGGCTTTCAGGAAGTGTACCTAGCAACTTATTCACTCTCAGAATGGTTCCATGTGGCACAATATGATACTGAGAATGGGGAAACTTAGCCTGCAACACCTTGGTTTGCCTGAAGCCACCTAGAAAGTTTATAGATGATAAGGTATTTGAACAAGTAACCTCCCAACTCACAACTCATTATTTTATAGTAAGCTACTCCAGTTCTTCATATGTGTTATTGCTTTGTATTGTATTCAGTTGTACTCAAATGAATATGATTCAGTACAAACCTATGGAATGTGGAATTCCATCTATCACAGACACTGGGAAAGATTACTATACAGCTTTAGTATGCCAAGAATGCAATACTCTCAGAGTTATAGACATTAGATTGAACATCAGCAAGAAAAATACACTAAAATGGTCAACCAGTGGATATTATCTAGAAGAGGCTTGCTCAACTTTTTTACCATTGAGAAATCCCTGAAACATTATTCAGGCTTTGAGAACCCCAGAAGTATTGTAATCATGCAGAATATGGTTGGAATGTGTAGCTGTGTACATGCCCATCCAGGGCAACTACCATTTCCACCACCTCCTAACCCATAATGGGCCATTTTTGGAGGAGGGCAAGTCAACATGACCATATATGATCATATAACCTGATAAATATTTAACAATTAAATAATAATAATTAACTTCCACCCATTCCAGGGCCATCAAGAAACCTCAGGGTTTTACAAAACCCTGGTTGAGAAAGCCTGATCTAGAACATAAACTTCTCATAATAAAGGTTTATTTCCAGTGCCTTCATTGTATGTACACCTGTTTCTCTGGAGATTTCACTTCATTTTTCAGATTTTATATTTCAAGATTCTACTACATGTTCTCAGCAGCTAGGGTATGCTGATTTCCATTCTCTCCCCTTTTTCTTTAACTCACTCTCAGTTGCTTTTCTGGTATAAATTCAGTCATAATCAGGCTGGTTTTCATTTCTTAATTTCTTTTGGTTGGATTTAAAAGTCTTATTTTTCTGTGTATTTGAGGAACTGTTTTGATGTTTTATTATTATAACAAATACTAGAAACTTTGATTTGGATCGTATGCATTTTGTGTGTATTTGTCTTTGTCTATTGCAAAGGTGGTGCTCTATTGCACTTTCACTTATGGAAGACCTGTGTTATTCAGAAAGCTCTGAAGAGAAATGCATTCCACAGTGGAAGACTACCTTCATAAAGGACCTAGAGAAACAGGTATAGATTCCTTGTTGGGATAATAGCTAAGTAAGTGCCATGAGATAAGATGGGTGAAGTCCAACTAGGGAGTTGACTTGGAAGCACTGCTTTTGATCATATATGTGCAGGAATGGCTACACTCACTCAGTAATGAAGAAAAATGTACTCTGCTCACAATATTGTGTCTCAAATTAAGCAGTGCCACTAAAATGGAAGATTTTATTTGTTCCTTGGTAATTCTTAAAAATATATTTATCACATGTTTACAAGTCAGCCTTAAGACAAAAATAAATTTATTCTTTTTGTCAAGTAATAGGAATGGAACTTTTCCACCATCCACCCCTCCTGTTGCAGCCCGACTGCTCCCACAGAAAACTGCTTCCAAGGGATAATGAGTAATGTGGGGAGACAGCAATGGGTAGGGGAAACATAAGATAGGGCAATATAGAGTTAATTTGTTTCATGACCAGATGGAACTCCCTGGTCTTTTGATCTCATATTCCATCTTACTTTTAAAAACTATAGTCAACTGATTTAAAGAACACCTTTAAAAAGTAACCTAACATAATGAAGTAACCTGAGAGAGAGGATGAATGTTTAAATTGTGGAGTAGTGAAGGGACAAAAGATGGTCATATAGTATATAATTTTTAAAAAATAAGATAATATTTTATTTATTTAGATTTTTATACCACCATTCCCTACAGCTCTGGGCGGTTTACAGAAAAAAATTCAGAACATTTACATGTTCTGAGTATATCACACAGGCAAATCAATCTGCCTTAATTCCAAGTTTTGTTGTGCATATTCTACATAGCCACTATAGATGTTGAATAATACTGAAGTGTCAGCACTTTACAATCAAGCCTTGTCCAAAAGATTTGAGATTCCAGTTAAGACTTGCAATGATTAGTTATTAACCTGACAAGATTGTGGCTGATGGCAAAATGCACTGCACCATCACAGTCTGTTCCCAATTTGATTAAAGAGATAACAAAGATTGCCATGATTGTAGATTAGCTTTGGTCACAGTCTTACCAAAGACCACTGAATCAGAGTGGAAAGTTCCTGAAAGATGCTACACATCTATCTCACTATCTGGCTTCTGGAATTATCTGGCTTCTGAAACTAGACTGACTATACCAATCCCTAGAAAAAGCCCCAGATTACATTCCGCTCCTGAAACACTGAATCTATTTAAGCTTTAAGGAGCAGGAATGGCAAACAACACACAAAAGTAGTATATGGTTTATAATCTAATCAGATTTGAAACTCCACCTACAGGCGCTCAATATCAAGTATCTGTGTTTGCAGAGGGCCATCAAGATGAATGTTAAATTTAACAGTGCCCCTTTGATGATCTCTAGAAAACTCATGCATGAACAACTTCATTGCTCAGAATCTCTGTATCTGCAATTAGCAAGCTCCTATATCAGCAAGTATAAAAATCTCCATTTGAGGGAATTAGAACAGTGAGTTAAATTACAACTTTTGTCAATGAGTCCATTCTTAATCTATTGATTTGTACTAGGTGACATGATGACCTGATCTGAACCTCACACAGAAATGTGATGCTTCATTAATTGAAGCCAACTGCATCTTTATTTCAGCCCTCCCTTAAGAAAGAGTATTCACTTTTATTACCTGTGTTTTAAATCTTTGATGTGTTTAGTAAACATTACAAATCTTAAATACTTGATTTATATCTTAATTCAACTGTACGGAACGCTTCAGGATGAAAGATCTCAGAACAGCATGCAATGCAGATTAAATTCCAAATAAAAACCTTCCCAAACAGGAATGTTAGCACATCTCTTGCATATATTGTAGTGCAATAATTGTTGGTTTTCATAATGTAGCTCATTAGTTTTGCATAATTTAAGTTTTAATTCATCGTTTAATTTTTAATTAAGGAGTCTTTCAAGATGAGCTTTCTACTCAGATTTTAGTCAGTTGCTAAATATGTTTTGCGTAAAAAGACTTTGGCAAGACAATACTATTATAGCCAATATATTTCTCTGTGATACCCACTAGGAAGACAAACATTTTGCAAAAGATTAGAATAAAATAGTAACTGAAATGTTAACATTTCATGTAGCATTCTTAATAATTAAAATGCAAGGAAAATATTCAAACAATGCAGTGAATGCATGTCCTTTGATAGAACAGCAAAGAACTGATTGTATCGGTGACTATGAACCATCCTAGTAATAGCATCAGGAAACAGTATTCCATACTAGTAAGTAGCTTTAGGCTTGTAATCAATAAGTTTCCATCCATAGGTTTTGCACGCAGTTGTTAAAAGCAAGTTTATAGTCTAAATTATTTGGTTTATTTATATTACAGAACAGATACAAAATTTTGTTACTGAAAAAGTGGCAACACCAAAACAGCAGCTGGCAAGATTAAGGGCATCAATGTTTTCTTAAGAAAGATGCAATGATTCTCAATGATCCCAGCCTCCTGCTGCAGTTAACTTAGATCCCTGAAATGTGATTAACAGATCTTGGTGATTAGCAGATCTTCAGGTATGGCTATAGGAGGCAAAGTGAGTATTTTTTCAGAAGGAAGAGTAAATCAGTGAAAATTGCCACCCCCTCTGAACACTGAAATGGCCTCAGCTTTTCAGAATGCATGGCCAGACACAGCCCACTGAATTGCTCCATGCTGTAGAGCAACCTTGCTCATCTTCTTTTACCTCTGAGAAACCCCTGAAACATTATTCAGGCCTCAAGAAACACCAGAAGTATCACGATCATGCAGAATATGCTTCGGAAACATAGTTGTGTACACATCTACGAGGGGCCCTCCCCTTACCAACCCCTACAGGCCCATTACTGGCCATTTTGGGAAGGTGGGCAGGTCAACATGACCATATATGTAAGACAGAGCTCTTCCCCCAGGCTTTTGGTTGAGGCTGGGGAGGAAGAGCTGCCCTGGGTCCTACGAACTGGAGGTCCCACCTAGTTGAAGGCCTGTGTGAGATCACCTGGTTGGGCCAGAGTATGGATGCAGTCGGGGTTGGCGATCTACCGACCGGGATAGGGGAGGGATATTGGTTCTGCCATCTGTTGGAGTTTTTAGATAGTATTGTTATTTATTGGAGATTACTTAAGGGTTTTTTATGGTGATTCTTGTATTTTACCTTTTATCTTTTGTAAGCCGCCTCGGGCTGATTTTGTCAGGAAGGGCGGAATATAAAATAAATAATAAATTTTATTTATACACACACACACATACAAATTAGCTCCCATCCATTCGGGAAACCCTTCCAGGGCCATCAAGAAACCCCAAAGTTTCACGAAATCTTGGTTGAGAAAGCCTGTTGTAGAATGAGAATGTTACATCTACTTTTCTATGCATTCAATGTAAATTAGGTATTCTTATTCTTTATTCAGCCAGACTGCCATTGAAACTTTTCAAAGCATATAAAGAAAGCAGATCATGAAATCAGAAATCCAGAAATGAAAAAGCTGGGAAGACAAAGCTAGAATAATAGCATCTCACTGTTCACCAGCAGTCACAGATAATTAATATAGGAGACCATCCAAGTAGGTAAGAATTGTGAAATTCTTACTTTGCAATAATTATCATGAGAGCGGATGGGAAAAGCAATACAGACAACCAATCACTTGTTTAAGAAACTTTTACCACATCATTTATCTTGCCGTTCATATTATTATATTCTATGAAACATATTTAGTTCATCTGCTGAGAGTTAGGCTACAATTGTTATTTTTCCTAGAAGAAATGAAGTGAGCAAATTCAAAGAAGCCTAAAAATGATTTCATTCATGAAATCTAGAGAAACAAACTACAGAGGTAAAATTCATGAGCTCACAACAGAAGCATGAATTTCTCTCTTCTCACAGGCAGCTATGGAAAACTACGCTCTCCAAATTCAATGAAAAAGAAAAATGGGCTGCATCCAGCATTGTGTCAAACAAACAGGAAGGGGAAAATGGCTGATGACGGAGGATTGGTTTATTATACGAAGTCCCTTACACATTTCACCGTCAGCCTTTGTCAGGAGGAATCTATAAAAACACAGTTTTATACTTAATACAGATAATAGAAAGACCCCTTAATAAAAGGTTATTCCAAAGTTATTAAAATAATACTTAAAATAATATTTACAGTATTTTTACAGATGCCCCCTGACAAAGCTTGTACGGTGAAACAGGACCAGTCATTCATTGCCTGGCATTTTTTTCCTTTGTGTTTCTCTCCAGATTAGCATAGATTTAGCTGAGGCTCTTGCAATTCCATTTTCTAATGTTATTGTTATGATCATGTTAAGTATTGTTGTTATAATGTTATTAGTTTTATTACTGTTATCACCAGTTACCATATGTTATCTGTATCTTTTCTTGTTCCCTATAAACCTCCCTGAGCTTTTGGGGAAGGTGGTATATTATTATTATTATTATTATTATTATTATTATTATTATTATTATTATTATTATTATTATTATTATTATTATTATTATTATATTATAATAATAATAATAATAATAATAATAATAATAATAATAATAATAATAATAATAATAATAATAATAATAATAGTGGTCTTAATCCTGCAAGATGGAATGACAAACCTGGTGGAAACTTATTTCAGCATCCAATATGTAACGTTCATATAGAAAATCAACATTAAAATAAACTACATTTGTACTAAGATTAAAGGATAGCATAACTGAGAATTGGGGCTCAGCACTGCTATTCACTTCTTGAAATGGCATAACATTTGGCTAGCTAAACTAAGCTTCATCCGAGTACTAAACAAAATATTTATTAATAATCTATAGTTATCTATATAGGATCTATATTTACTATAATTATCTATATAGAGTCGTGACAAATATGTTGGTAGAAGACATGTATACTATTTCAAAGGAATCTGAAGTTCCTACCTTCAGATATGCCCTGTGTAAAGGGACATAATTGCATCAAGAAAGTTAGTACAAGTACTACACAAACTTTCAAGAGTTGACTCTTGTCATTTTAGTACCAAAACTATGTCTATAGTTCACAACAGCCAGCCATCACATGAGTAAGAACTAGTTCTTTTTTAATGAACTGCCAGATTTTTAGTTGCCCTTTCCTGAAAATAAGAGCCTAAAGAAACCTTAAGAAAATCAGTAAAACCAGGAACAGTACGTAATAATACAGAGAAATCTAAAACAGAATGTAAACAATTTCTCATTTTAAAAGAAATAAAGTATTACCTGTATGAATACTGTAAAACTTGACTAATTGGGTCAATAAGTCTATGTGGGTAACTGGTTTTGTTGTCATATTGATGTAAACAAGCAATTATTTTTAATAATCATGGTATATGACTTACCAGTTTATCAGAGATAGAGATCACACTTATATGACATGGTAAAAGCTTGTGACACAATCTATCACAGTTTTAGGGATGGACTGGGAAATGGAGATGGAATACAGAAACTTGTAGATTTAACATCCACGTAATTGATAAGCAATATGAACAAACATTCTATGGAGCACCTAAAGCGTTTCCTGATTTCTTTTTCTTTCTTTCACCAATACCAGAATATATTTATAAGGTAGGGAATTGCCTGAGGAATAAATAAATGTTGTTCTGGACTAGTAACCTGGCAGTGGCGCAAATGATTAATATGTAGTTAGCTTAGATGAACAAGGTGATATATTTATAGTAAGAGCAATACTGCTTCATTACTCAATATTGAATATTCATTTTAAAGCCAAATTTGTCAGAGGTTTAAATACCAGCATTGCCAAGACCCCCTGTACATTTCCAGAAGGGCATCTTTAAGAGATCTCAACAGAAGATGACTGTGGAAAAAGCCAAAGTAAGGAAATCAAAATGTTTGATTCGCAAGTGTTATGAATGCATTGGTGTATTTGGTTTCTCCAAAACAGCTTTCACAAGCTGTTTGTACTTTTCCAAAAGCCTAAGCAAGTTCTGCAATTCTTTGATTATATATATTTTTTATTTTGCTAATTGCCTTAAAATATCATCTCAATTCAGGAGGATGGTCAAATGGGTTAAATCCAGTCACATGGCAAGCTCAGATAACATTAAAATTGCCTATTGACCCACCAAGTAACTTACACCTTCTGCATATGTGGATGAGGAGAGGGCAGCAAGAAAACCCCAGCCAGAATACATGGTTACAGACATTACAGTTTCACCATACCTCTCTCTGCCAGTGAAATTCTCTAGCCATGTGAAGAAAGCTTTAAAAGGATAGGATCTTTATTACTGTCTCCAATGGGGTACTTAAATAGTCTAAACCATTCAAATCTATGGATGAGCGTGGATAACGCTTTTGTTTTTTTAACAAAACATTTGGTTCTTTCCAACTTTTAAAATGCCTCTGTGAGATAGTTCAAAGGTGTTGAACAGCTGGAGAAGCATTATTCAGTAGACTAGCAGGGTCCTAATACACCTATCAACGTGGAGTCTTATGTAAATATCTTATCCTGGGCATTCAACACTTAATTTACACTGCCATATTGGTGAATAGCCCCTTGACCAAGGAGTGCAATGCTAGGCAGAATGTGGGAAAATACAAGGCCACCGCAATCACTCCCTCAAATATTTAGAAGCTGAAGCTATCAAAGCCACCATGCAGTCAATATGTTCAGCAATAGGAGGGGGAGGAGGCACAGCAAGCTTTTCTCAACAGGACCAGGCTTGGTTGGATGTTAAATGATTGTTTAATCAGAAGTACAGTGAATGGAGCTTAAGGAATCTTGCTTAATATACTACAAAGACACAAGATCCTCTTACCATTTCTCAAGGACATGCACGCTTCTCTTTACAGAGAACAATATCCCATTCCATACCTCTGAGACTCAGTTTTAAAAGAAAAGAGGAAAAGCATAAAAATCCATAAGGTTCTTCTCCTTATTAAAAGCTATCAAAATGTAAAGATTTTAAATGAAAAACACCTCTTTATAATAGAATTTATGAAACTGCAGGTCAGTTCTATTATCCCTATAAATTAATTTTTTAAAAACCTAGCCTCTTAAAATTCAGAAGAATAATGTATATTTAAAATATTCTATAATTACTGCAAAAGTATTAATTAACAGTTCATGGAAGGATAAGTAGAGAGATGAGCGAATGAGCCATCTACTGCCTATAAATATGAGTTTAAAAAAATCATTTTATGGCATTTTTGTAACTATATGATGTTAGATAGGTCATAACATTAGTACTTTCCTCTGAAAATCTAATAATTACTAACCTTTTTCATTTTTAAGCTGATTATTGACTTTGTAATAAATTGGTGCAAGTTCGGTCTCCCAGTCAATTGCAAATATTAACCATGAATTTCATTTTTTGCTATGCTGACCATTAGAACCAATTTGCAGACATTTCCTTAGCCCCAATTTTAGAAAAAGTCTGAATTATCACATCCTGAAAAGGTTTTTAGATAAAGAGATAAGATAAACCAGTAAAAGTATTTCTATGGAATGAAAGAATTATACATGTACCTAATTAGTCCTACAGTGTTGAAAAGACTGCCATTCTGGCTTATAAAAAGCTTAGCAGTTTGGCATCTCAGTCAACTTGGCATGTTTCAGTCTAGTTGAAATACAGTTATTTCAACAAGATTCTATGTTTTTGTTTGTTTGTTACTAGAGATGGGAACGAACCAATTTACAAGCAAAAATTCAGCATAAACTTAACCCAATTTGGAGCCCCAAGCAGATGTTCAGGGAAGGCCCTGAACTCTTGCCTGGTTCAGGTGTTCTAGCCATTTAAACATAACAGCTTAGCTCCACACCTGACTCATTACGTTTAAATGGCTGTGAACCATTTCATCAATTGTTTCCAATTCTGCCCACTTCCAAGCCACCCTGTTTTACTTAAATGGCTGAGAGTCACTTCACCAGTCCATTTTGCTTCCCCCCACTTGGAAGCAGAGGCAAGCGGAACAGACCAGTGAAATGGCTCACAGCCATTTCAGCCTAAAAGCTGGGTGGCACACCTGCTCCACAGCTAGGCTGAAATGGTTATCAGCTGTTTAAACCTCACAGAGGGGTGGGTCTGCCCAACAGCTGTCAGATTTAAATGCCTGTAAGTAATCTAGGAAGATATGCATGACTATTATTTAGAAAGCACCATTGCACCACTAAGGTTTAGACCATGGAAAGTCCAGACATATTAAAGCTCAATCATCAGCCGTGACACATGTTCACACCTGACCTTTTCTTGATCAGCAATTTAATACACTATATCGCTCTCTTATATATTTGGGAAACAGCCTCCTAGAAGGAGACTGTCCGGGGCCCTGTCCGTCCAGGTCCACTCTGATTGGCCCTCCCCCTCCAGCTCCCACCCTCCCTCCTTGCCTGCTAGAAGCCTTGCGGCTGCAGCCTCCACTGTCACCCATGAGGAGAGAGGCAGCGACAGGGCTTGCGGTCCGTAGGTACACTCCTGCTGGGAGGGATCCGGGGAGGAAGTTCGCAGCCTTGCTGCGGGCCGCAAAGCCAGTCACCACCAGCAGGGTGGGCTTTCCACTCCCTTTAGCCCGCTTTGCAGCCAAAGGGAGCCACAGCCACCCTCTCACACCCTCCTGCCTGCCGCCACTTTCAAAGCCCATTTTTAAAATGGGCTTTGATACTAGTATATCATAAAACATATATAATAAAACCTGTCATGTCACTACAAACATAACAATGGAAATAGGACAGAATCTCATTTTCACATATTCTCTAGCACAGTGGTTCTCAATCTGGGGGTCAGGACCCCTTTGGGGGTCGAACGAATCTTTCACAGGGGTCGTGGCAGGATTAGCAGCCTGGCTAGGGGGCACCACTGTTGCCGTTCCTCCTGAAGGTACCCACCCATTTATATACAATTTATATACAACTTATATACAATCATGAACAATGGATCTTCATGCCATTGTTTCGATTTAATTTTTGTGAAAGAACACTTGCATAATTTTATGGTTGGGGGTCACCACAACATGAGGAACTGGATTAAAGGGCCGCAGCATTAGGAAGGTTGAGAACCACTGCTCTAGCAGATACCTGAAGAAAATCAGGGGAGCTGTATCAACTTGATCAGAGCATCTCATTTACCCCGTCCCATTACTTCCTTTTTGCCTACCCCAAAAGTCTCCATAGCTTTTTCATGCTTTTATTACTTCCTGCTCAAAAGCCAATATTCTTCTTTCCCCTGGCAGCCCCTTGCTGGGAAAACTGTGTACATATCTGGCCACAAGGCTGGTCCAGACCTATCTGTGTGGGGAACCATCAAGAACTTGCAGAGTACACCTCACTTTCCTTTGAATTTCCCCTCCTTACACTAATACTATTTTTCTCCCATATCTTTACGCTAATTAACATTTTATCTGCCCCCTATTTTCAGCTGTTGATTATTTATTTGGTTCATTTATACCCTGCTTTTCGTAACAATGGAGACATAAAATGCCTTAGATCATTCTCCTCCATTTTATCCTCACAACAACCCTGTACGCTAGGCTGACTTTGTGAGCTTCAGTGGCAAAGTTGGGATTTGAACATGGGTTCCCTTGATCTCAGTCTCATGCTCTAACCACTACACTGGCCACTGTTGAACAGCAGTGAACAATTGGGGGTTGGTGAGTCATACAAGTGGGATGGCAGCAAGTTGACTGGCAAAACTGACCACTTTGAATTCTGATTTAATAACCAAATCAACTCTGGACAGTGCCCTCACCCTGCCTTTTACTGGCAAAAATCAAGGATTCAGAGTTGGCAGTACTGTTGCATTTTCCTAACAATGGCATCTGTGGGCATTCAATTTTTCAAGCCACAGATTTTAGGCTTTTCTGGAAACCTGAAGCTTTTTTCAGGTTTGTGGAAAGATTTGTCCCATCTGTTCATGGTTGCAATCTTCAGATATATCCATGGATTTGGCATGCTGAGAGCTGGATATACTGACAAATCAAATGTCTATTAATAGTAATCACTGGGCAACACAGCTAATTTGGAGTAAGGAACACTTTTAATAGCTGTCTCATAATACATAGTATTTAATGGTTTGAAGGAAAATTTATAATGCACAGTTTTTGATAAACAAGTAAAACTAAGAATGTAGCTATATTTGCAACATACAAGAGCATTCAAGAAAAACAACACAGGCCATGAGTGTCTTAACCACAATTTATACATGAAACCAACAAATGGCAGTAGCTTTTCTCTTGATAGCTACAATAATAAAACGATTATTTAAAAGAACAGCTGTCTACCATAAGAACCAATAAAAAGGACAGAGTCAGATAAAGAGTTTGGGCTTGACGAATGATGTGATATAATCATATCAAACTTGTTTATCACTAGTAGAAAAACACACCATCAAACATCCATGAATTACTAAATAATCTGCCTGGGTGACAGTTTCTTTTGTTAGATGCCAGGCTAGCTGAGCCCAGCTACAACTACTTCCCTCACAAGTTATGATGAGATCCTAGGTAGTATCTGTAAGAAATTATAGGCAAGAATTACTAATATTTCTGTACATTTCTATGTATCAAAGCAGGAAGAATTGGCTTGCCATATGAAATAATAATAATATATTTGCCCTGGACCCTAAAAGAATAATGGCCGGGGCTTTGTTTGCTTCCATTTTGGCCACTGTAACAAATGCAGAAAAAGCTAAGGAGATTAAAAGGATTGGGAGCTTGTTATTTTAATTTGGTTTTAGCTGGGGATGTTTTAATTATTACTGTATGCTACCTTGAACCAAGAGGAAAGGAGGGACATGTATGCTTTAATAAAATAAGGAGAAACAGCAAGATGTTAAAACAGAACCGGGACGTCAAACATATACAGCTAATGATCTGGAACAGGACCATCCAAGGCTTTTATCTGGCTCACAAGAAACTGGAGCAAGGACAGGAAGGCAGAAGGCTGATTGGGTGGAATGAATGGGTGCAGCAGTGAGTGTGTGGTTGTCAAGGACCTGTCAAGAAAGAAAAAGCAGAGGGGTGGGCCAAAAGGTTGAGGAAAACTAATGTTTAATAACTGGTAGCAGAGAAAGAAAGAGGAGGTGTGAAGTTTCCCCTCCTAATGATTGACAAAGTTGCTACGGGGGGGGGGGGGGGAGGCGGAACCAAGAGGCTGGCACTGTCATTGACACACGAACCGGCTTTGTGGTTTTTCAAATGGCAAGCATGAGGGGGGTTGGCAAGCGGAGGCTTGCTTATGAAGGGATGGGACAAATGGGGGAGAGAGGAAGAGGGTCAGCACATGGATTAGGAGGCAACTGGGCTGTTTTGTGCATGTTGTTCTAAACATGTCCCACGTACAGGCACCAAGGGGAAAGGGGGCATGTTGGATATTTAACATAGTAAATGAAGTGCAACAGACAACTACACCACAGACATAGATGTGTTTAACTTCTAAGAAAAAGTTTATTGCAAAATTAGGGGAAAGATTAAAAGGAAAAGAACAACACAATCTCATCTTTCTAGTTCTGATCTATTCCATCTTGTTTCTTTGTTCCCTCCAACCCCAAAAAGGAAAGAATTGAAGTTTTCTTCCCCAAAGTTCCACCCTTTGTATACTAGAATGAACTATTTCCAACATATTGATTAGCCAATAGTCTATCATAAGGTCAGCTCATTGAGAATAAGCCCTTCCCTTTTTTGTTGGGAATAATTTACTTTATACCAAATTGGTTCTATGCTAAACTTCAGTACAACCTTTTCGTGACTGAAGGGAGAATACTTGTAAAACCAAATGTACATCAGCCACAGAACTAAGAAGCAAAATGAGTGTTCAAGCAGGTGAAGGATGGCAAGCTTCCTTTTCCCTCCCATCAGTCCATGGGAAAAAGGTGTTATAGGAGGTCAAAAAGTACTCCCTCAAGGTCTTGGAAACAACCTCTCTATCAGGCCTTTATTTCAGCTTCACCACTCCTTTGGGGAACATAGGAGGAATTAAAAGAAAAGCTTTGGGGGGGCGCTTCTTTCTACCTGGAGGAAAGATTATTTTTAAAAAATATTTCATCCTGATATTGACCAATGTAGGTAGTCGGTTCAGTCTTGCTCACTTATTTGGGTCTCCCTCTGAATTTATTGTAAATGGCTCCCATTTCAAGCACTCAGCATTCAAGCATAGCTTACATAATCACATTTAGAAGAAGAAAAGAGCTGTTTTTTGTACTCCACTTTTTACTATCCAAAGGAGTCTCAAAGCGAATTACAGTCACCTTCCCCTCATCTCACCACAACAGATACCCTGTGAAGTAGGTGAGGCTGAGAGAGCTCTGAGACAATGGTGACTGGCTCAAGGTCACCCAGCTGGCTGAATGTGGAATGGGGAATCAAACATGGTTCTCTTAAGCACTACACCAACCTGGCTCTCAATAATGGGAGTGGGATATGGAAGAGCCAGGTTCAGACCCTCCTCCTCCTAATCCAGGACCCAATCATCTGGATCAACCAAAGCTGGTAACTTAGCCAGGCCCATCTCATATGGCTGTTGGTAGTGGTGAGGATAGAATGATGAAGGAAGGAGACCAGTGTGTTTCCTCAAGTTTTTCAAAGGATGAAAAGGGGAAGAGAGGAGACAAAATCTGACTGACAGAACATAGCCACGCTCAGCCACTGAGGTTGGGCATATAAGTGGTGCTGATTGGAAAACAACCATATTTACCTAGAAGGAAGAAGACTCATCCCCTAAAGTTATATATATATATATATGTGTGTGTGTGTAACTTTGTTTATATATAAATTAATTTGTATGGAAATATAAGATATCCCCGTTTTTTGGTATCCCTTAGGGAAAAACTCATCTTGCATATGTTTAAATACACTTGTTTGTGCTTTTGTGGGTTCTCCAGTAAATCAATTACTTTCACTGCTAGGAATCAATTGATTTTGTTGGTACTTTAGTAACAAAATAATACCGTTAATTGGATTTACCTTTATAAAATTTATATACTCAGTACTTGACACTATGTTTTATGGTACACATAATCTGGCCTGACAAAGCTGGTCAGATTCAGCCTTTGTAAAATAATGAGTTCGACACCCCTGAGATAGAGCATTGAAGGTATGACAGACTATGTTATAGACTGGACAGAGTACCAGGCAGGACCATGGATACCTGGGTTGTCAAAATTAATTTAACATTTACATGGAATATATTGAGAAGAGGAATGTTGTCATTTCCAATTGTTAATCAGTATTTTAATTTGCCTATTTCTACTATGTTGTGTTGGAATCTTTACTGGTCAATGACTGTATTAATAAAACTGAATGGAGACCTGGGTTTATATCCCTACTCAGTCATTAGGCTTGTTGGTTGACTTAAGAGAGTATATTCCAGCCTTATCTCCTTCACAAATTTGTAAAGAAAATAAATAGAGGAGGGAGGAAGAGCAGGATAAAAACATAAAGATAGATAATATATGTATATTGGGTGAGAGCTAAGTGAGGAACTATAGAACAAATATACAATACATAGCAGTATCTGAGTATTTATTATGTCCTTATATTGATGCACTTAAATAGCTGATATTTTCTTGATTGCTGTATTTTCTTGTTTTTGGTGTTCATTATTACCCTTCAGCATCCTGAAAGCCCCCATGCTAAGGCCAGGCAGAAATCCTCTTCCTAAACTCACAAATAAACCATACAGTGACTGAGAGAAATAAGAAGATAATATAAGGGTAGTGGAAAGGCCATATGGTTGAGGGACTGGCAAGAAAGTAATAGAGAAATTGAAATTTAACATGTTGGAAGAAACAGTGAATAATACCACATTTGATTAATTTTAACGAAGTGGCAGTGAAAGGGTAATACAATACAGAAGGGCTTGGTGCTTATGCCTGTGAATTTTAGTGACACATTCCACATCTCTCTTTATGAACATTCTTGGGACACAACTTTATTGGCCACTTAAACTGTATTAAAACCAAATCCTGCCCAGTAGATTTCCTATTAATTGAAGACAGAACCTAAAGTTAAGTGTTCTATTACTAATTTCTCAAGTACAGAGGAAGGCTGACATAATTAATGAAGGTTACAACATTTATTGAAAGCGGAAAATGTTATTGATGAAGACACCAGAAACACGATGATTTATGCCAATGCTAAATACCGTTGTAACCATCCTGGAAGCTGCAGCTTGTGCAGAATTCTGCAGCCTTTCATTCTGAAAAATGGAGCAGAACAAGGGGAGTAGAAAATGGCTATTTTGGCTCAACTGCCTTAATTGGGTATCTGCTTCTTTCTGGAGCCAAGTGAGGATGTTTTTGTTTATTTTTTAAGCTCTGCACAGATCCAGCACATCTGGGAGAGTATGATCTCCAACTTGTTCCTCTCTAATCCTTAGGATCTGAAGGGGAGAACGTCTTGTCTATCTTTTGCCCCAGTAAAATCTGGTAGGGCAGAAAACGGCCCTTTTTCCAATACCACAATGAAAAGAACATTTTTTACTGCAGACAGCACACCTGGCCACCTCCCTAAACCTTTCCCTAACAGAGACATATTCTTTGCATTTCCAAAAGATTTTAGGGGATGGCTAGTACAATAGTTAGCTGGAGTTAACAAATGGCCAGGTAAGGCTTAATTCATATAATTATTTAATAACTCTTAGGACAAATTAATTTGCTGTGTTGCAACTAGAAGTGTGCATTCAGCTCTATCCGAGCCAAAAGAACAGCCAAAAAAAATTATTGGTATTTATCAGGTTTTTATTCAGTTGGATATAAAGGGATTATTATTGGATTGTTGTATTTTCAACAATCAAACATATCCAGTACTTGATAAAGTTGAAAGAACAAGATAGCTGCAGTTAAAAGACATTTACAAATAGCACACTCCCTTTAAATGCCATTCTGGTTGAAGCTGCAGCTTCACATACACATTTAAAGGGACCGCAGCAGCTTTAAATGCCTTGGTCGCCATTGTAGCCTATAAGGACCAATATAATAGATTCCCATAGGCTATAATGGAGAATCTTAGGTATGCTGGCATGTTTGGCAGCTGTTTTTCTTTAGGTAGAGGTACCAAATTTTCTGTGTAGCCTCTGGTGCCTCTGCTCAAAAACCTCTCCCCCTCAAGTTTCAAAAAGATTGGACCATAGGGTCCAGTTCTTTGGGAATTCAAAGAAGTTGTCCCAATCCTCTATTACTTCCATGGAAGAGGAAAAACAATAATAACAGAAAGCAGGGACTGATGTCAAATCGAAGTCTCTGCAGTAGAAACTGAAGAGGGGGCATTTTTGCAGAATCAGTGCCACTGTGGCAATGCTGGTTCAAAAAATTCAAGCAAAAGGAGTTGAAAGCCTAGCACAGCCAATGCAGGTACAGAATGCCCAGCAGAACCAATGCCACTGTAGCAATGTCAACTCAACAAATTCAAGGAGGGTATAGGGGTTTGTAATCTTAGTACCTGCAGTACATGTAGAGGATACCCAGCAGAACCAGTGCATTTATAGAGTGTCCAGAAGAACCAGTGCATGTAGAGAGTGCCCAGCAGAACCACAGCCACTGTGGCAATACCAGCTCAACAAATCCAAGCAAGGAGAGTACCAGTGCCTTTTCTTAAATTCTTTATTTTCTTTCTTGACTGAAAACAATGGAGGATAGGAAAAACTTCTTTGGGCACTCTGTATATGTACTGGGGTTCTGCTGGGCATTCTATACACACACTGTCTACACTGTGCTTGCACCCCGCCTTGCTTGGATCTGTTGAACTGTTGAACACAGCTGCCCTGGTTCTGCTGGGCTTGAAACTTCTTTTCCCGCCCCCAGCTTTAGTTTATGCTGAAGAGATACTCTGCTTTGACATAATTTTTTCTTTCTTTCTTTTTTGCTGCTTTTACCCTGACATTGGAAACAATGGATGGGGCCACCCTCTTTGGGGTTCATAGAATCTGTGCATGGGTTGGGTCTGCCCCTTATCAGCTTTGTGCCTTCTAGGAGTCAGCCCCTTTGTTTTCCTCTAACCTAGGTTTTTTATTCCTGCCACAGAGTGCGTGTATATGATATGCAAGATAATCCAAATCACGAACATCTCATTTGAGATCAAAGTTACTGTTCCAGATCAAATCTTCAGCAACAATTTCAGGTGAAGGAATACAATCCATTTGCTTTCTGTCCAGTTACCCTACCCACTGAATTCAGCTAATTCTACTGAAATTGCCAACATGAGAGTTTTTAATGCTACTTTCAAAATAAATTTTCTGCAGCCTGGAGCAATAAGGATCAAATTAAAATCTCAATCAGATGAAAGGCATGGAAAGTAAGTCTTTCCAATGTGCTGTCACTTTTGGAGGTTTATTCTTGCTTTACTGGTTAATAACAGGAAGAAAATCAGATAAGCACAGGCAGATGCCATTCAGTAATTATTAAATGCCATATGAGCAGTGTTCTTTTTTTTACACACAAACATGCATACACATGACAGAGAAAACTTCTAATCACTAAGCTCTATATCTGCTGCTTAAAGGTCTTCCCCCAGCTAAACAGATGGCCAATACTAGCAGCTGATGGGAAGGATAAGTGAGTACCCAAATCAATCTGTTCAGCAATGGTAAAAGCATAAGGCACTGCCTGAATGTTGCATTCTGGGTGCTGCATGTAAAGTTCCACTTCTTCTCCTCCCTTGTCTCCATCCATCAACGTGTTTGGATTCTAGGGCCTAGAGAACCAATCCATTAAGGGTAATAAGTTTCAGGGCAAGGATTTATTTGCTAGGATATGACCAGTATTTTTTTTTCTTTTTCATGATACTCACTGGTACTGAGTACTGTCACCTTTTTTAGTCTCTCCCAAGCCCAGAGAGAGGAATTGGTAGAAATCAGTGCATCCTTACATACGAAACCTCTTGTTTTCAAAAGAACAACAAAACTGGTTAAGTACAGATGCCTCAACCACAGTCATGGATATGTTATGGTGTGGAAAAAGACGTTAATAGATTTGCCATTAATAGATCCAGAAACCCGTCACAAGATCATTAAAAACTGCCTCTTTTTTCACAAGTGCATACCAACTGAAGGACAAGAACTGAACAGCATATTAATAGACACATGTATTTGGCACTTGTCTTCTTGAGGAAGCTGGATTCCATTTTAAAACATGAACAGTCCTATAAAATATTGTTGAGATGCCTACTGCTATTTTCAAGTTAATATAAAGTATAAAAGATTTCAATAGCCACACCAGAAAAATAAGCGAGGCTGTGACAATTTAATACAAGATATTTCTATTATGGTGTGAGTTATCCCTCCCTTTCAGGACTTTATCTAGTTTATCCACTGGAAAAACTGGAAACTTTGGGGGAACACGGCTTGCCATAAATTGAACAAATATAAATTGGCCTATGAAATACATACATACATACATACATACATACATACATACATACATACATACATACATACATACATACATACATACATACATACATACATACATACATACATACATACATACATAGAGACGGAGAACTTGCTTTAAAAATATTTCAGCATGCAGAACTCTGAAATTGTTCTCCATGATTCTAACAGAAAAACAGAGAAATTTGGGGGAACATTGAAAAGCTTGGGAACAAGTGACAAAGCATAGAGTGAAAATGTTTACTTAAGACAATCTAAAATTTTAGATAATAATAATTCCTATGTATACCAGGATTTCATGAAATCTGAGGTTTCTTGATGGCCCTGGAAGGCTTTCCTGAATGGGTATGAGTTAATTAATTTAAAAAATATTTTAATTTGTTAAACATTTATCATGATATGACCATATAGGTTCCTGTCGACTCTCTAAAAAAATGGTTGATGGGCCTGAAAGGGAAGGGCCCCAGGTTGACATGTACACAGCTATGCTTCATCAACCATATTCTGCAATATCGTGCAACTTCTGGGGTTTCTCAAAGCCTGAAGAATGTTTCCAGGGTTTCTCAATGGTAAAAAAATTGAGAAAGGCTGCTGTAGACATATACAACATTTAGAATCCTTTTACTGTTCAAATGTAAATAATTATGGCAGCAACTAATATGCTATTATGTGTTTTAATGATAATGTATTGTTAAAGATTTCAGTGTCTCGAACATTATAAACTTTAACTTAATGTACAAATATGCAGATATCCCTAGCTTTTGTATAGGGATACAAAAGCAGAGCCGATTTGGGTAGAGTGTTTCAATCCAAATAATACAGTTCATTTTATTTACTTCAGAATTTGTTTTCAAAACTTTTTTTCCTTCTGCCTTCTCAGGTGGCATAAATTAACATATGTATGCTATGGTAGCATAGGGTGCAGCAATTTCTAACTCTTACCCAGGTGTTGAGCATATTGGCAGTTTTTCTTACATTTCGTAGATATGTCAAAGTAGAATTTATATGGTAAATTATGAATTATGCATTTTATGTTGTTAACTGGTAACATTGGTTTGACAGGAAAGCAACTTATGTATATTTCAATTATCCTTCATATTTCCATTTTGAATGGGCTTTAACATTTCTGGAAATTTTATATCCTTAGGGTGGCTGAATTTCCATTCAATCCTATGCAAAGTTAGTCCAGACAAAACCCATGGACTTCAATCGGTAACTCTGGCACAACTGCACAAAATGGCATTGTAACTGCCATTTCTGGACCAAATTCAAATTGTTGTCTATCCTCTTAAAGAATATATACACAACTTAATGCCTACTCCCACATGAATCTTTCTATCCAAAGTCATTTGACAAGACATATTCCCGCTATTTATGCAGTGAGATTTGCTAGTGAAACCCTTTGGGTGGTGGCACTAATTCTACAAACATACCAGTAATCTCCCCAAGGTAACCTGCCGAGGCACATTATGCCTCCTACCATCAGGTTAAATACTTTCAACTGATTATTATTACTGTTTTGTTGTCTGTAGGGGGAATGCTTGTTTTATTATGAATTTTATTTATTGTAGCATCCTGATGGGCAATTTTATCCAAAAATATTGTAAGTAAATAAAGCCAACAAGCAAAAGAACTGTGTCTTAATTGCTTCTGTTAAGAGACAGGTTTACAGTAATCTGTAAGCAAACCGTAGCAGGACCAGTGTATAACATTTTGAAATGCAGCATTAATCATTGTAGTTCAGCACTTTCCCCCTACCTAAAATATCAAAGCAAAAATAGCTGTCAAAGCATAAACTGAATCAATTTCAAATTGAACAGAAAATTATTTCCTATTTCCCAACTATACTGACTTGAAGTGATCTTAAACCTCTGAAAAAGAATTCCCCAATTTCAAAAATTCTGAAGTCTAATTACAAGTAATTATAGCTTTTCATTTTCAACATGATGAAATAATTTGAATCTTTTTACAAGAGGTCTGGTTTAGCTCAAAACAGACAAGTTCTTCTGCTGCAAGTTAGTACACAAAGACAATAAAGATCCCTCTTGTAAGAAAATTAGGGATACACGTTGGTCATAAATCATAAATGCAGGATTCCAGCAAATATAGTTTGTGTATTCTACAAATGCCATTCATTTCCATAGCACATGAGTGAGATAAAGTAAACAGACTGCTGACAGTCTTGGCCTTCAAATAAAAACTCTGTAAAACTGAAAGAAGGGGAAAGAAAAAAACACACAGCAGAACAATTACCCCAACTAACAATCTGTTTTTGTAATACATCTGAGGGAAAGAGAACAGATGGAATGCAAGCAAATACTGCCAAAGAAAACCAAACACAACCAACCCAAAGTTAAAGTATAACATTATGTTAAACTTTTTTTATTCTCAGATTTTGTTGCTACTCCCCGATCACCTTACTACAAAGAAAATAATCAAATATGTCTTTAAGATTGATTTCAAACTTTTCCTATCCAAACCTGAAACTGCAGCAGCCTTAAGCAAAGCCAGTTCAGACTAGTTGTTTTCTAAAAGATCTCCTATTCTGCAATTACAGGTGTGCTGCTATAGGTAGGCAATAATGACAGAACCAATGATCCATTAGCAGCTGTGGTTCAATGGTAGAGCATCTCCTTTGCATATAAAAGTTAAATCCCTGGCACTTCCAGTTAATAGGATCATGTAGTAGGTCAGGGGTAGTCAACCTGTGGTCCTCCAGATGTTCATGAACTACAATTCCTGAGCCCCTGCCAGCAAATGCTGGTGTGGGCTCATGGGAATTGTAGTCCATAAACATCTGGAGGACCACAGATTGACTACCCTTGTAGTAGGTGATGTGAAAGACTTCTAACTGGGACACTGGAGAGTTGCTGCCCTCAAGAGTACTAACCTCTACGGACCAATGGACTGAATCAGCTTAAAGCAGTTTTATGTGTTCAACCTACCTATGCAATGATGTAACAATCCTCAATGCAATGGGTTGCTGGCTCACAGGGAATGTGTTTGTTCCCTTGAAGCCAAGATGGCTGATTAGGGAAGATGTCAGAGAAGTTTGAAGTTGAGACCTTTGGAACTTGGTAGAAAGAACCCACTCCTGTGCTGACAGAATTTCTACTGATGTGTAGATTCACAGTGTTGAGAATTGAGGGGATCAAACTGAGGGATGGTGAATGGATATCCTCTCAGAGGCCCATTATACATGGGCCGAAATACCCGCGCTGGCGGTGGCAGGGCATCGGGAAAAATCCTCGATGTCCTGGCCCAGAGCCACGGAAGGTCCATATTATGCAAACGTTCTGTGGTCCTCAGGATACCACGGGCACTGGCATAATCCACAGTGCCAGGCCTTTCGGCCCGCCCGGCCCCAACCTACGGTGTCCCCGCAGGGACATTGCGTGACCCTGTGAGCTCTGCGGAGCTGCAGAGCTGGAAGGGGCGTCCCCTGCCCCCACCATGGCCTTGCTCCCGTGCGTATATGGGGAATGGCAGGGCGGCCACCCGGCATAGCGGCCACCTTGCCTAATGGGTCACACTGAGAATATGACTCTGAGCTGGCTGGGTGGGGGTCCTGGTGGTGAATGATTTGATAATTACAGAGAGATGGGATCTGTGATGGGCATGATGATTCACATGGTGATTTCCTTTCCTAATATCTTGTCGCATGGGAGAAGCTAATGGTCATCCTGCACATTGGCACTAGCAACACTAAGAGATATAGGCAGGAAGTCCTTGAAGTTCAATCTAAGCTGCTAGGTCACCAAGGTAGCTTCCTTGGAAATGTTATCTGTTCCACTACAATGCTAATCAGGAACCTAGCAGTATTCTGGGATAAACTGAGCATGTATAGAAGTGATGGGCTCCACTTGACCTACAATGCTGCTGATGGTATCCAAGAGCAATTATCCATGCAACTGACTAGAGAAGAGGTTGTTCTGGATGTGATCCTGAATGGAACTTGGGAACTGATGCAGGAAGTAAAAGCAATCAAGCCAACAGAAACAGTGATAATTAGGCTGAAGAAAGTAAATTTTCCTAATTCTACAATTATGCAAAGTAAGGCATTGATCTGTCTTTCACTACTTGATCAGATTTAACTACTGGAGAATGTAACTGTCACATTCTCCTTAATACAAGGCTTGAGCAAAACCTTGTACTCCTACTTAAAGTTTTCTGTTCCCAAAGTGTTCCACAAAGCAGCCAAATGATACCGTTTGAGTAAACAACTCTCTACTGGGAATTGTAAGTACACATCGGATTCCCAAATCAAGTCCTATCTTATCTGAGAAAGATAATTTGCAATTGAGTTTGAGGTAGCTACATCAGAAATATATTTGCCTGAGGGTGAGAATAGTTCTGAGGACGTGTCTATGAATAACGCCTGCAGCCTCTGGTTTGTGGCAGTGATCAACAATTAGAAGCAAGTATTTTAACCCAAAGGCAATTTAACTGTTACTATTTTTGAAAAACCCACTCACTAATTGTTTTGTCAGCAGCTTATTTCTTTCTCATGATTCATGTGGTAAGCAAGCAAATTTGAGACATAATGATACCCGAACAATGGACTTTCTAGGGTGATCTCCTAGAGTACTAGAGAGAAGCTTAAAGGGTTAGCATCTTATGGAAAGTTCAAAGGTTTAAGTGTCCAGACAGCAGATTCAGAACTAGTACAACTCATGATTAAACATCACAGGTAATGACTGAAATGTTAGTATTTAAACTCTGTGCTAAGTTTTTATGTACACAATCCTAATTCATCAAAAAAAAGCACACTAGTTAAAATGGGATTGGTTCGCTCTTAATCACTGAATTGCTATGTCTATGCAAGTATGTTGGACATGGCCCTTAGCCATCCAACAATGAAAAACTGACTATGTAGGGTCTTTGCTGAATCAATGCCTAAATAATGGGTTCGATCACTATAAACGACACACAGAAAAATGCTGGTGGAAGTGGATTTCTCCACCTTCCCTGATCCCCTGCAGCTCCTCTGAAAAGCTAGTACTGGAGATCACAATAAACTACCATGGAATTTGTTGTTGTTGTTAGGTGCGAAGTCGTGTCTGACCCATCGCGACCATGGAATATGAAGGGAAAATAAGGTGAAACCACCTCCACTTCTCTCTTCCATCAAGAAGGGATGTAAGACTGTATCTCAGTGGTCCCCAACCTCCGGTCCAGGGACCGGTACCGGTCTGTGGATCAGCTGTTACCGGTCCGCAGCTCCTCGTCCTCCTCCCTGGCTGCTGCCTTGGGGGCTGCCCTGCCACTCTGTCGCTGGCTCACCTTTGGTGCTCTCCAGCGGCTACCATAGCTGGGGCTCCCCCTCGGCGTGACACTGTGCAGCTGCTGCTGGCAGCAGCCCCCCAGTGGACAGCGGGAAGTCAGGGGTGCCAGCAGGAAAGCAAGTGGAGCAGGGGCTCAGGCTGTGGCAATGCCCCTCGGCAAAAGACTAACCCCCCAGGCCTCAGTAACATTGTCAAGCGTTGACCAGTCCCCAGTGATAAAAAGGTTGGGGACCACTGCTGTATCTGACAACTCACAGAAGTTTGGGAGGGACGGCCAAGGGCATGGGGCACCAGCATGGTGTGCATTATGACACTATTTGGGGGGAAAGCCAAAAATGATGTAATGTAGCTATAAGAATCACAAAGTTTCTGATGATTACTAGAGTGACATGACATCACTTCTCAGTTTTCCCACTATGTTTTTAAAATATTTTCTCCTGTAGGAGGCATCCCACTACAGCATGAGACATAACACCCCTACAAGCAACATTTGACATTTGAATGGCCCTCCTATAAGTGGTATTTAAGCCTGTGCTCAATTATGAGACCCCAAAGCAACATTTGCTCCATTATCTTGAACTCCATTGATTTTCAAATTAACTGAGGTAAATAGGACTGTCTCTTCTCTGAGAAAAAAGAAGTCTACAAAGCTTTCAAATATTTCAGTTCAAATTCAATAAAAGGCAATGTACCAGCTTCAGAGGATTGCTGTTAGGATACAATTGTGACCAAGAGGATAGTGTAAGTCAGCCTTTTTTAACCTCTTGACCATGGAGGAGCTTCTGAAATAAATTTTCAGGCATCAAAACGAAGTCAGTTCAGCAGATTTGCCTCCCTGCCACACACATGGAAGTGATTTAACCACCTGCACCCTTCACTCTCCTTTCTCTCTCTTTCTCCACCTTTACTACTACTATGGGGGCTCCACCTCATGTAGGCCAAAAGAAGGGTAGAAACTGAGAAGATGATTTTTACATCACAACATACCCACCAAGCCCTCCGGGCAGAGGCGGCCAGTTCCCTAGCTTGTGACCAAGTCCATTAAGGCAGGAGGGAAAAGGCCACAGACCCCCTCCAAAAGTACCATGGACCTCTGGTTGGAAATCCTTGGTGTAAGTTGTTCATAATTAGTAAAAGAAATGGCAGGATAAAATTGTAATAAATAATATTGGTAATACAATTCAACATCTCCCACAGATTTTGATCACAAAGAAACCCTTATTTGTGAACTGTAAAATAGCCACCAAGGGAACAAAATAAACTAGAATGGAACTTTTAAGTAGATTTAATATTTTTTACATCTATAGTTAGCGATCTACACCAGGCTTTTAATCACATATGTATCATTTAATCAGAGTTCATTCCATCGGGAAGAAATATGGAAGCAGTATAAAAATGAGGTTAAGTAACATGAAGATCAGCAGTACAACCTACTCAGACAAAATAGACATTTATCTAAGCATCAGAATATAAATAAGTAGTAATGTTGTCATAAATGATGTAATACTTAGGAGGAACGAGGGGGAACCAAAGCAGTTCTGTGTAACACCAGCTTTAAGAAAGAAAGTTGTCTGCAAACAGGTACCACAGGGAAGTACAATAAAATTAATTTTGACAGGCTCAATTTAAACATGCCCACCATTACATTTGAGACTACATCCTACAATAACTGTCACAATCCATTGCAGGGCTTAGTCCATTCTAAATCACCAAGAACTATCTTCATCTCTAACACACAAAATGGATTGAAGAAATAACAAACAAACAATTAGCCTAATAAAAATAGTCTAATGACATCTTATCTAAGAGGTTAATATTTTTATCATGAGATGAATTCTTGTGGACTAGAGTCTACTTTATCAAAATTACAGAGTGTTACTCACTTTTGGCAGCATAATAATGCATCTAATGAAGCAGTCTCTAGTCCATTAAAGTTTGTACCATATTATGGTAGCCATTTGTAGCAAAATCAACTAAGTTTGCAATGCTTTCCTGCTTCAATATAACTGAATAAAACTGGATTTACTTTAGACTTGCTTAGGATTGCTCCCAAAAGGTCTAGTGGAACCCCATGGTTCTCTCTTGGGATCTGACCGTGTAAACAGTACTGGCTTGCCCCCTCTATTTGATATTTCAGTTCATTCTTATACAGGCTCGGGATAATTTTTTTCTTGCTCCTGCACAATTTCCTCTTTTCTTGTGTCTCTCACTGGCTAGCATTATGTTTTAATATAACCCCTCCACATTCACCTAGTCCCCACCAAATTCTTAGTTACCATCTCCTTGGTCAGTCTTCTGTTTTCTAGTACATAACTTTTGTTGTTAGGTGCGAAGTCGTGTCTGACCCATCGCGACCCCATGGACAATGATCCTCCAGGCCTTCCTGGCCTCTTCCATTCCTCAAAGTCCATTTAAGTTTGCACCAACTGCTTCAGTGACCCCATCCAGCCACCTCATTCTGTGTCGTCCCCTTCTTCTTTTGCCCTGAATCGCTCCCAGCATTAGGCTCTTCCCCAGGGAGTCCTTCCTTCTCATGAGGTGGCCAAAGTATTTGAAATTCATCTTCAGGATCTGGCCTTCTAAGGAGCAGTCAGGGCTGATCTCCTCTAGGACTGACCAGTTTGTTCACCTTGCAGTCCTAGGGACTCATAAGAGTCTTCTCCAGCACCGGAGTTCAAAAGCCTCAATTCTTTGACGCTCGGCCTTCCTTATGGTCCAACTTTCACAGCTATACATTGCAACTAGAAAGACCATAGCCTTGACTAGACGCACTTTTGTTGGCAGGGTGATGTCTCTGCTTTTTAGGATGCTGTCTAGATTTGCCATAGCTTTCCTCCCCAGGAGCAAGCGTCTTTTAATTTCTTTGCTGCAGTCCCCATCTGCAGTGATCTTGGAGCCCAGGAAAATAAAATCTGTCACTACCTCCATTTCTTGCCAGGAATTGAGAGGGCCGAGTGACATAATCTTCGTTTTCTTGTTGTTGAGTTTCAAGCCAACTTTGCACTCTCTTCCTTCTCCCGCATCAACAGGCTCTTTAGTTCCTCTTCGCTTTCTGCCATTAGAGTGGTATCATCTGCATACCTGAGGTTGTTGATATTTCTCCCTGTAATCTTGATCCCAATTTGTGACTCCCCGCCTTTCTCATGATGTGCTCCGCATACAAGTTAAATAGGCAAGGCGACAGTATACAGCCTTGCCGAACTCCTTTCTCAATTTTGAACCAATCAGTGATTCCATGCCCAGTTCTCACTGTTGCTTCTTGACCTGCATATAGGTTTCTCAAGAGACAAATAAGATCCTCTGGTATTCCCATCTCTTTAAGAACTTGCCACAATTTGTTGTACTCCACACAATCAAAGGCTTTAGCATAGTCAATGAATCAGAAGTAGATGTTTTTCTGGAACTCCCTAGTTTTCTCCAGGATCTAGCGCAGGGGTAGTCAAACTGCGGCCCTCCAGATGTCCATGAACTACAATTCCCAGGAGCCCCCTGCCAGCATTCGCTGGCAGGGGGCTCCTGGGAATTGTAGTTCATGGACATCTGGAGGGCCGCAGTTTGACTACCCCTGATCTAGCGTATGCTGGCAATTTGATCTCTAGTTCCTCTGCCTCTTCGAAATCCTGCCTGTACTTCTGGATGTTCTCAGTCCACATATTGCTGAAGCCTAGCTTGTAGGACTTTGAGCATAACTTTGCTAGCATGAGAAATAAGTGCAATGGTGCGGTAGTTTGAACATTCTTTGGCATTGTCCTTCTTTGGGATTGGAATGTAAACTGACCTTTTCCAATCCTGTGGCCACTGTTGAGTTTTCCAAATTTGCTGGCATATTGAGTGTAGCACTTTTACTGCATCATCTTTTAAGATTTTGAATAATTCAACTGGAATGATGTCACCTCCACTAGCTTTATTGTTGATCGGACTTCCTAAGGCCCATCTGACTTCACATTCCAGGATGTCTGGCTCCAGGTCACTGACTAGCCCCTCGAGGTTATCAGGGATGTTAAGATCACTCTTGTATAGTTCTTCTGCATGATTTTGCCACCTTTTTTAAAACTCTTCTGCTTCTGTTAGGTCCCTACCATTTTGGTCCTTTATCATACTACATAACTAACTTCTCCTTATTTCTCTATGTCTGGAGGTGGTGCTCCTTTCCTTGTACTTACCAACTCAGTTGGAAGCATCCCATGGCCAACCACAGCAAGAAAAACTCTGCAGGAACCTAAGGCAGCTGTGAAAGCCAAAGTATGCCAAGCAAGAAAGGCATCAAAAGAGGCAGTGAGAGCAATCATGGCTCAGCAGCAGCCCAGGTCACCAGAAGCTGCCCAGGCAACAGAGGAGTAACCAGGCATCAAGTCCAAAGAAGAGGACCTGGTGGTGTGGGAAAAGGATCAGACAGTCCTAGCCTCACTAAATATAGGCAAGCTGGAAGAAGCCAGAAGGGTGGGGTAGAGTGTAACCAAACTCATGGGGTCTTGCACCTGGAGTGGAGAGAGAAGGAGAAATCCTAACCCCAAGGAATTGTGCAAAAGGCAGATCCAGGAATTATCTCAGAAGAAAGGCTCAACAACATCCTAGACTGCAAAAGAGAAAGATCATGCCTGAGAAAGAGAAATCCCCCCCCCCCGGCCACCTGAGGATCATCCAACTAAATTCAGATCGCAATATTATCCACTTCAGTCATCATCAGATTCCTGTCCAAGCATTTGCCTCTAATCTTCCACTGATACTAAACTTCTAAAATGCCCTGTATGCTAGTTGTCTTTTCTCTCCTGCAGTCTCTATCTCTCTTAACCATGAGAATGCCAAGGTTTTAACTGTTTTGTAGTCTTTCTGAAATGTGGGCCCTGAGCGCAGTATTACAGGAGATGAGTGGAACATAAATCTCAAAACAAATATATTTACCTTCATTGTCCTCCACTCTCTTCCTAGCTTCCTGATTTCAAATTTTAGACTCTCTCTACAGGAGTAGAAAGGCCCACTTTTTCCCTACAACTCTGTAAAAGCAACTAGAAGAACTGTATAATTTTTTTTACATGTAAAGGAATAATTCTAATTATATCAAATGATATCATCTATCCCATCATTTATAAAACTCAAACTCCTGTTTATAATAGAAAGCATAGTAGAGAACATGTCACTCATTAGCATAATCACCTAATGTACTGTCACAACAAAGGAAGCAACTTTAGGAGAAGAGAAGAAGACATGATGATGTACTTAACAGTCTTGTAATGAAGATTACAAGGAAAGCTTAAGACAGGGCTGAGCTTTCGAAGTCCAGAAAGACCAATGCAATGAAAAAATAATGCTACAAGAAAACTAAAGAAGAATGAACACTAATAAATATAAGATGCAAATTACACACAGTTGGTTAAGAAGAGCATTATTATAAATAATAATAATATAGGGGAGATGTGAATGAGCCCAGGGAACTTGCTAGATAATACTCCTGTTTGGCCTCCATACTCCAGCTTGTACCACCATAATGTATACAGAACTAAAATGCGTAAATCCTTCCTGTGGTGGAAGAAATGTGGAGTTTTGTAAAGAAGAAACTGAAAGGAAAGCTAAGGAGGGCCAAAATCCTTTGGAAGGACTGAAGATTGTTTAAAACTATCATACTAGAAGCTCAGATAAAACTGTATTCTGCAAGTTAGGAAAGGTGCAAATAGGAATTTTAAACGGGTTGCATGGTTAGCAAACAAAATTAATGGAAGCAGTAAAGGGGAAAAAGGATTCCTTTAAGCAGTAGTCCAATTGAGGTAAATAAAAGGGAACACAGGCAGAATAAAGTGCAAATCAGTGATCAGATGGGCAAAAAGGGAATACGAAGAACATCTTGCAGAAAACATAAGGACCAACAGTGCAAATGTCTTCAAATACATTAGGAACAGAAAACCAGCCAAAGAGGCAATGGCGACCTTGGATTACCAAGGGGTGAAAGAATTACTAAAAGATGACAGGGACATGGCAGAGGAATTAAATACATTTTTTGCCTCGGTCTTCACTGTGGAAGATGAAGCGTGCTTGCCCAGTCCAGAACCACAGATTTAGGAGCTGTGCTGAAAAACCTGATTCAGATTGAGGTGGTGAGAGAGGAGGTTCTATGACTGACTGACAAATTGAAAACTGACAAATCCCCAGGCCCAGATGGTATACATCCAAGAGCTCTGAAAATACTCAAATGTGCACCTGTGGACCTCCTGACAAAAATATCCTATCTAGAATGTGTCTCCATTCCTGAGAAGTGGAAGATCGCTATGTAACCCCCCATCTTTAAAAAAGATTGCAGAAAATATTTAGCCTAATACTGATCTCAGGTAAGTTGGTGGAATCAGTTATTAAAGACAGAATTAGTAAGCACACTGATGAATAAAAGCTATTAAGAAAGAATCAGCTCAGATTCTGTAAGAGAAGATCTTACATTACTAAACTTTCAAAATGAACAAAACATGTGAACGAGGGCAACCCAGTAGATGTTGTTTACTTAAACTTACAGAACACTTTTGATAAAGTTCCTCATTCAAGGCTCCAGTGCAAACTCAGCAGTCATGGGAGAAGAGAAGATATCCTGTGGATTAAAAACTGATTAACAGGAAACGGAGACTGAGCTTAAATGGGCAGTTTTCACAGTGGAAGATGGTAAACAGTGGGGTACTGCAGGCCTTGATAGTAGGTCCAGTGCTTTCTAACTTGTTCATTAATGATTTGGAGTTGGGAGTAAGTGGTGAAATGGCTAAGTTTGCAGATGACACTATGTTATTCAGGAGAACCAGGGAGGACAGTGGGGCACTCTGGAGGGATCTGTTGCATCTGGGAGAGTGGATGTCAGTGTGGCAAATGAGGTTCAACATGGGCGACAGCAAAGCAATGCACATTACAGCTAAAATTCCCGCCTATAAATCTATGTTGATGGGGTCCAAACTGGCAGTTACTGACCAGGAGAAAAATCTTGAAGTTGTGATAAATGTTGACTCAGAGTGAGACTGCAATAAAAAAATGGAAAATATTATGCTGGGGATATTTATGAAGGAGACTGAAAACAAATCAGCCCATATCATAATGCCCCTGTATAAATAGATGGTCCATTTGGAAAATTGAATGCAGCATGTATACCTCATCTGGAATACTGTATGCAGTTCAGTTTGCTGTACCTCAAAAATATATGCTAGCATTGAAAAAGGTGCAGAAAAGGACAAATAAAATATGTAGATGAAGAAACACCTTCCCTATAAAGAAAGGTTAAAGAGGTTAGGGCTCTTTAACTTGGAGAAACAATGATTGAAGGGTGACATGAGAATTTTACAATATTATGCATGGGATAGAGAAGGTAGAGAAAGATGTATTTTCTCCCTTTCACACAATACAACTGTGGGCACTCAATGAAAACATGTGTCTAATGCACTTCTTCACCTAAAGAGTAATTAACACATGGAATACATTGCTGCAGAAAGTGGTGGGGTCTACAAGCATTCACAGATTCAAGAGAGTGCTGGATAAACATATGCAGCACAGGTCCCTCAATGGCTATTGATAGAATACTACGACTGAGGCAGTGATGCTGCTTGGGGAGAGCAATAATGGAAGGGCTTCTGGAACTATGGCCCCACTGGTGGACCTCCTGAGGACACTTGAGTTTTGGCCACTATGTGACATGGACTGGATGGATTATTGGTCTGATCACGCCTCTTATGTTCTTATGAAAGTACTGTCAAGTCACAGCCAACTTATGGCGAGCCCTTAGGGATTTCAAGGCAAGTGATGCTCCAAAGTGGTTTGCCATTGCCTGCCTCAACAAAGAAACCCTGGTTTTCTTTGATGGTCTTCCAACCCTGCTTAGCACCTAAAATGAGGCTAACATGGCCCATCCAGTCCATGCAAATCCTTCATGCAACAACAACAAAAAAGCAGCAGCATACAGAAACAATTCCACAATTAATCAGTATGAAAAAATTTACTTGCATCAGTATCTCAAACAATCAATATGCCTCCCAAACATACAACACGAGTATACCTGCATATGCAATAAAGGATTAACTCGGAGTTCAGTTAATATCTCCGCCTTCCAGCTAACTCTTGGCTATGTCCATATGTACTTCTCATAGCACATGCATGTACATACATAATATCTTAGATATCCTCCCCAGCTCCTGTTCCTACTTCATCCAATTCTCTAAAAATACCACCCATACCTAAATAAAGACATTAAGATATTCCTTACTAAAAATCCTCATATTAACTCACTGACAAAAGTTTTTTTTAAAAAAAAATTTGGTCCTCACAGTGACCTATGCAGTCAGCTCACTCTTCTTCATTTCTTCAGGCCTTCCTTTGTATTTATAGTAAATGGCTCCCATTCCAAGCACTCAGCATTCAAATATAGCTTATATAATCGCATTTAGAAGAAGAGTAGAGTTATTTTTTGGACCCCACTTTTTACTACCCAAAGGAGTCTCAAAGCAAATTACATTTACCTTCCCTTCCTCTATCCACAACAGACACCCTGTGAGGCAGGTAAGGCTGAGAGAGCTCTGAGAATTGGGACTAGCCCAAGGTCACTGGCTACATGTGGAGGAGTGGGGAATCTCATCCAGTTCTCCAGGTTAGAGGCCACCACTCAACCCCTAAACTAAGCTGGCTCTACACCAATTTTGTCCATCTCATCACAGGACTAAGTGAGTTAAATGGTTGTTGCGTAGGGATAACTTCATTGGAGGGCTGTCATATGCTTCTTTTAGTACACCAATATCTGAAGGGCAGAAAGACCATTTCAAATCAGTATGTGCACAGCAATATCTTTCTCTTTTTTAAACATAATCTTTACTATTTATCTTTTTTAAAAAAACAAACACTTACTTAAAGGTTTACCTCTGACTATTCCACAGGTGATGCTAGAATGCCAAACAGATGGTTATACTGCCAAAAGGAGAAGGAAACATGGTGGAGGCAAACTGGCAAAGCTGACTGTGCACTTTCTATGCTTGGTCCCTTTTCTTTACATGAAAAGAAAGATGATAGAGAGGATCAGGATGCACTGGGCAGATAGGAAAACCAAGCTAGGGATTCTTCTTTTCTTTGGAGAGAGTAGGAGAGCAAGACAATAAGTGTTTTAGGGATTAACTGAATGGAGTAAAATTAATAAGAATTGAAGAGGTAAACTAATTAAAGGGTAATAGTGAAAAAGTTGGAGATAAATCAGTTTGCCTTCTTTGAAACTTTTGCCTTATTGCAGAATCAAACAGTGAATCAGTGGCTTTGGGGGCATACTCCTGCTGGCACTGAGTTTGTCACCTTGAGCAAATCACATGTCTCCTAGTGCCATCTTGAACAGAGTTGTTATCTTATACTTTAATAGTCACATGTGGCCTTATCCTTGAATACTTAAAAATCCAGGGATCAGGGCCACAATAACATAAAACAAATAGTTCTGCCAACTTGAGGACCCTCCCCCACAGTTTTTCAGAAACATCTGAAAAACACTGGGGATTAAATTCCCCCCAAAGAAGTACTTTGTCTGCACACATGCAGACAATTCTCCTAACTTCTTGGCTGGTAATATTCTATAGCTGGTAATGTTGGCAGAATTCAGGAGCTGTTCTGGGCCCAGCAAAGGAAGCTGGAAGCCATCAAGGGCCCAAGGGCGGAGATGGGGGGGTACCATAGCGAAGCATCAGAGAAGTTATGTTTCAATGTCTAAAGCAGCCTTTCTCAACATATTTACCATTGAGAAACCCCTGAACTATTCTTCAGGCTTCGAGAAACCCCAGAAGTGGTTTGATTGTGCAGAATATGGCTGAGAAACATAGCTGTGTACATGCCTATCCAGGGCCCTTCCCTTCCCATATCTCTAGGCCCATCATTGGCTGTTTTGGGAGGGGGAGAGGGTTGACATGACTATTTATGGTCAGATCATCCAATAAATGTTTCACAAGTTCTAAAAATATATTAAAATTAATTAACTTCCACCCATTCAGGAAACCCTTCCAAGGGCATCACAAAACCCTGGTTGAAAAAGTCTGGGCTAAAGAAAAGCAATAGTTTCAGAGCTGATTTGTGTTACATTCATAATGGTATAATGGACATAAAAGAGCTGAGGATCTATCATAATTCTTTCCTACGAAGTAACAAGTATCAGAAGTATTCTCTAGGTGCTGCTTATCAAACCTAAGTCAGACAGGCTACTTCTTTTCATTTGACATTACAAAAGCAATACAAAATGACGGTAATATAAAACTAAATGTGGGCTTGACTGAAAAGCAAAAACTAATAATTAACACACAAACCAGAGACCCAGCTGCTTCCATTGATCCCCCACCCAAGCATGAGTCAGTTCTTTCATGGTTTATGCACCTGCATGCATACTCCTGCCTTAAACCACCACTTGCCTCTCCCCACTCAGTGTTCCTTGAGCCTGCCTGTTAACATGTGGTGAGGTCCCTTCCGATGGCATGTCACTTCTGGGGGCATGACGAGAAAGCATGGCCAGCTGACATCATTTCTGAGGGCTCCTCAAAGCCAGTCAAAGTTATTTGACTATTCCATAGTCAAAAGGTTGGAAAACATTGTCATAGACTTTGGTTAATTTCTGAAGTGCTAGTTCTGTGTAGGTGAACAAGTGAGACTGAAATGAGTTCAGGCTAATTTTGTTATCTTTGGGGACTCGACTGAGTAAACAGGTAGCCTGTTAATTTTTTTTGCTTGTAGAGAACTCTGAATTCCCAACACATCTTTCAACTGCAATAAATTATGTTCCATTTCAGATTGAGATATAATTCTTAAGAAGCAGGCAGTTGCTTCAGCTATGCAGTGTGCCTGTTAATAATTGCTGCCCATTCACAATTCTTCATTAAGAAATGTAAGCTAGAAATTCCACGTGGCCTCTGGGGTGTCAATTTGACAACATCTAGGGTAAATTTGCCAAAAATTGCTCAGAAATAAACACACACGTATAAACACCAAGAGCTCCTCCGCTGTAAATACAAAAAAGCACCCGTCTGTCTCCTCCAAACAAGAAGAGGACATAGAAGTTGCCGAAACAGTTGCATTTCACCTGGCAGTTTGAGGCAGCGCACTCACACATGACAACACATTGATTTTACTTCTCCCTCCATGCAGACATTTATGTAAGGAAATCCATTAGGCAGACAGTTCTCATCTCTATTGACTGACAGACTGACAATTGAATACTTTTCACCTTCCAAACTGACTGACAGTTTGACACTTAAACAAGCCTTCAAGTTGCAATAATAGTATGAAACACTTTCAATTACCAGAATCAAACAAATCCAAGATCCCACTAGTTGAATGTGGTTTTTTTTTTTTCCCCCTGAGTGCTGCTATGCCTGGCTTGGTTTTACATTGTTCTCGGGGTAATTCAGTACCTGAACAGGAATACTGCAAGCAGCAATACAGCGTTCTTAAACAATGACCAATTCTTTCTTCTTTCTTTCTTTCTTTCTTTCTTTCTTTCTTTCTTTCTTTCTTTCTTTCTTTCTTTCTTTCTTTCTTTCTTTCTTTCTTTTTAAGAGCCCTGTAAATGTATATGGCTAAAGAAAAAATACATGGAGCTATTGCTGAAAATTGGAAACACTATTTTTAAAGCATTCTTGCCTACTCTAAAGTGACGTGGCTCCGATACACGGTACTTACATCTAGAACTCAAATCTGGAGTGCTAGTTCAGAGGCACAGATGTATTGATTGTCTCCTTCTTAGATTACTGTAAACATTAAATCATTTTAAACTAGTGACTTACGGTGGAAGAAACTCCTTAATACAACCCATTGGGAGCGCTCTTTTACAGATGGTCAAGCGATAGCAACAAGCCTAAAGCCACCCTTCGAGCTTAGCAAGGTCTTGAACCTGGGCCTTATTTATATATCAACCCATGCTGGCATTCCAATCTGAAAGAGGAAGTAATCTATGTACTGCAAATTAATGTAGTTGCCATTAGTTAGTAGCTATTTTTTCATTCCAACTCCTTGCTATTTTTATAATCCAAGTGCATGCTAATGAGTTAACCTCTCTTCAATTAAGAACTGATTCTATGGAGGGCATGGATATGAATCACTGTTTTAGATACATGAGATATAATACTATCCCTGCATTCTGCAATTTGTAGAATGAGTAACTACAGTTGAAAGTATCATCTAAAGTTGTGTAGACATCAATATGTGTTGCTGCAAGACATTCAGCTTGATCAGGCTGAAATATCTAAATGAACATGCTTATGAGTTGAACATATACACTGCATAACAGGAAAACAAGTAGGATCAGGGTGCACTCTAATGTACTATAATTGGGTTGACAGAAATAAAAGGAAAAGTCAGAGCCCATCAAGAACTGCTCAGTAAAAAACGCACAAAAAGCAAAAGATTGTCTTTGCAATTGAACAGTTGCATCAAAAATGGTCAGAGCATTTTAAAAGACATAATTTTATGTTCCAAAGAAACAAGATCTGAAAATAAACCACGTTTCCACAGATTTTCCTTACAAAATCTGGCTTTTAAGTCAAGTTATGTCTAAAACCTCTCACATACAGCAACATACACATGTATGCTTGCATACACACACGCACACACACACCTCCAATTCTTCAATATATTTATATTTACATCCAAGGCAGGCACAAAAATTGTTCCTAGTGAAATCTAGTATTATTTTGACTAGACTAGGGTGTGTAAATATGGTATAGCTTTTTTAAATTACAAAATTGTACTTGCAGGGGGGAAATGAATAGTTCTATTAATTCTAAGTCTAAATCTAAAGCAACTATTTAAAAGTACAATTTTATCTTGCTTTTGA
>NC_135377.1:56707144-56714644 GCF_049243985.1 Paroedura picta | reverse complement strand
ATAGGACTGTTTTCATTTATGAGAACACCTCAGGCAAAAAAAATAGAGAGAGTATGCAGAATGTTAGGCTTCCTTAATACAGCTATTACATTTCTCTCCATTCTCCAGATAAGAAATCTATCTGTGGAAAAACTCAAGGGATTAAAGTAGCTGCAGTTAGGGAAAGGTGCGTCTCCCACAATGCAGAGCAGTATTGTTGTCTTTGTCATTGTAAAATAACTAGGGTTTAAAAAGGGGGGGACGGAACCTAACATAGACATAAAACAAACTGTGCAGCAGGAAATGTATATGTTATTTGCTGAAGAGATTTTAAGGAAACACTTCAGAGCCAGTTGCTGTTTTTTACTACCAACACATAAAAACATTTCCTTTGTAGTTCAGTTTTACTCTGAAGCTAGTCAAACTATGTAAACAGAGTTATTACTACCCTGATGGAGTATATGCAAAACAGAAATGTTAGGTTTTTATTGATAAAATTCAGAACTTTCCCTTAGACGACTTCTTCTAAAGGATATACTGGAAAATGTATTGAGAAGGATGAGAAATATGCGGTAATGGTAAGAAAAGTTACAACAGAATGCTCTTTTTGAAAAAGCACACAGAGGCTGAAAAACAATCCAAATGCAATTGCACACACTTTTACACTCCCTAGTGGCTAATCCAGGGATAACACCGCAGGCCCTTTGCAGCTGGCCTGCAATTCTAGCCAAAGAGCCGGAGCGGTTGCTGCAGCAGATGAACCAAATAGCGAGCAGACTGACAAGGCACTAGAAAAGGTGTCCGAGAACGCCCACACAAAGCTTCAGAAGCGAATACAGCCATCGCTACAGGAAACGTCACTGAAGAAGACAATGGTGTACAGTAGACTCCGTTTACGACTGAAGTCCAGCTCTAAACCGAAAGCTCAATCCATTGAATTGCACCCATTTGTGATCATCTTACACCTTGCTCCAACAATGCCGACATTTCAAAATAAACTCTGAATCAGTTAACTTATCTTGTACTTAATACACAGACTACCCCCCCATCGCATTCCCTTTGCCAATGGCCTTGTAGAGATGGAGGAAATAATACAGGGGGAAAACATAAGGGGGAACAAAATCTCTGCATACACATCTGTTCCCTGAGCAGGGAAAACATTAATAGAGGGGCTTTGTCGCTGTTTTGCAGAACAGAACTAAACAAGCTGTAACACACACAAGCTATATATTAATGAACATGTTTAAAGCATTTACAAATGTGTAAGTTAACTTAATGCATGATCAAATGCCATATGAAGAACAGAAGCTGTTAGGGCAAATAATCTATTCAGTGTTCAGTCATTTTACTATGCACTTATTACCTCCCAGATTCTTCTGAATTCGAGAGATCATTAACATGCTAGAGAGACACTTTACGTATATACCTGTCCCTGCTTTATTTGTGCGGCAGATACTATACTCGTTATGGCTGATACATTTTAAGCAAGACCAGGTGTCCTCCAGAGCAGACAATGATTTGTTTAGGGACCAGAGTATTCTGCACACATGTTCCTTCCTAAGGAACACCAGAAGGGACAAACTAATGCTTGTTGCACTGACATCTCTGCTCGTTGACCCTGTAATCAAAATTGGTTTTTACTGCTAGGCTGACAAAATGGAGAAACAAAAAGCAAGAAGTCAAGGCACTAGACATTCTCAGAGTCAGGTTAACATGAAAAGAATTACAAGAACAGAAAATAAGCTTAATATGCTCGGTGCATATAGCAGCAGATATAATTTGTTTTCCTTCTATAATAACTCATTAATTTGCCCTCTTGCATCCTCATCATAATTTCAATTTGTTAAAAAACACTATGGACAGCAGGGATACAACATGGTAAACAAATGGGTAAATGGGTACATATTTTAGTTACAGTTAAGGCCTTTTGGAATATTTATTTCAGGAAAATTAATGAACCCCTAAATCAGTACAATAAAACATAAAGAATTTATACATAATTAAGACATTCATCTTCATGCTACAGAAGAAAACTTATTGTTTATCATCTAGATGTGAAAATGAAACTCCTAAACTGGCACTTTTTATCATTTGTAGAGATGAGCACCATTCTGATTAATAATGAATAAAACAGTTGCATTCAGCTAAATAAATTGGCATTTGACTACAAAGGGACAGAAAATGGCAACGAACCATATTATACTTAGGACAAAAAAGGCAGGACATTCCTTTTTAAAACAATAATAATATATTTTAATTTTTATCTTGTCTTTCCATGTTGCTCAGTTTAAACTGCTTTCATCAGATGCTTTCAAAGGATTGCAGAATGTGTTCAAGTGGCTTAAAATTATGCTTAATAAATATATTTCCAGCATACATTAAAACAAAGTTTCAGTCCAGTGACACCCTTAAGACCAACAAAATTTAATTCTGAATATAAGCTTTCATGTAAGTATATGTCATTCCTCAATATTCAAAAGTTACAAATAACATTTTTTTCTGAACAAAATGTGAATAACTCACTTATTCATATGTGTATTTTGGAGGCTTCCTGGCCAAAAATAATAATAAAATCAAGATTAAAATAGCAATAATGCTTATTTTATACTGTTTATTTCCAACGAATTCCACTGTGTATTAATCATTATGATTTGAACACTGGCTATTTTTAAAACAATTTGCATCCTCTCTATTACATGTAAATAAGGTTTTAAAAATAAATCCAGACTAATGAAGCCACATTGTGGTCAATGAAAATAAATGGTTTAAAATGCAACGTGAACAGTCTCACTTCTCAAATACTGAAAACCCACCTTTTAAGAATGGCTGCCTCAATAAAAGCTGGGTGGAGAGAGCAGCAATAAAATTCCTGTTTCTGTTGAGTTCCTTAAAACTATACCCAGAAAATGGATTTTTTCCATATTTTTTAATCTCTGTCCTAGTACTGTAGAATGTTAAGTATTTAGATATTCACAAAGAAACAGAAGCAGCACTATTTACACTATAGACCCTTGACTCAAAAGTAACATGCAAATTGTAACAGGATGGGATGTGCGTGAAGGTGCGCTTTTAAAAATTGTGAATACTGTATGACTAAGCATATGAAGAAAGAAAAATGTACAGGTCAAGTCATTTATAATAATTCAACCTTCGTCTTCTGATTTACTTACTGTAAAAATCTATTAGAGCTCCAATTTGGTAGTGAACTGTAGCCATCTACTGGAATGAACAGATAAAGCAAATGCTTAAGACCATATTCATCCCCAAGAATCTGGCAAGCTGGGCTTATTATCTAATCTAGCCCAGGGAAAAAATGAACACAATTAGATGCTATTAATACTATTAAAAGACATTCCTGTCTCAGCTTCTGCTTTTTTCTAAACAGTGGGTTATAATTTCAGTAACACAACTGGAAAAACGTATATATGCAATGCCTACATTGTTTCCTACTCCAATTATTTACATTCCCTAAAACCAGAAACGAAAATTGTTATGTGATCTAGAAATTATTGCTTATCAGATGCAGTCCAGAAGACTACTTAACTATCTTTTTTTTTTTTTTATAGCTTATGTTAACTAATTGCTTTCTGTATGAAGCAATACATCGGGCAATGAAATTTTGCTCATTTATTGTACATAAAGGTCTGAAAAGAGATAAAGCTGAAACTCAAATACCTAAAGTTTCAGTGCTACAAATATTTGGTGCTTGTTACATGGGGACCTGTGCCACAATTCTTTGCAATCCACAATCATTAGCTGTGCCGGGCTAATAGAAGAAGTTTGCGGGCGTTTGCGCATGGCTGCCACGCATGCACAGCAGCCAGATCGCCCTCCCCCCCACCGGTCCACAGCCTAATAAAGGTTGCGGACCACTGGTTTAGCCAACTGACAGTGGCCCAACAAATAAAGCTAAGCTCTAGGAAATGCTCTGAGTTGCTCTGGGAGGTAATTTCACAACTCAACTAAACCCTAACGTGCTTAGCTTTATCTGGCTTATACACCTTTATTTACTCAAGTGCTTGGTTATGTTGTTGGTTTGTTATATTTTACTTTCTCCAGTTTTGCTTTGTGCTAGTTTTTAGTACCTGACCAATTTTTACTGCTCTTTTTTATTGTTGACTACATGTGGAAGTGGTTTTAACAGCTGATTTTATGTGAAAGACACCTCAAATAAAATGATGTGACGTGACTTGTTAAGTGAGTAAATAATAAAAAGGTAAGCTGTTCACTCCAGAGAAAAGCTAGGGAAGAATGCTTGGGATGAGAATATGGCTTCACAGCTTTACACCCCAATGCTGTGACTGGTCCAAGCAATTGTAATAGTTCCTAGCCAAATTTCTACCTAGTTTGTTTATTGAAAACATTTCTAGACCACTTTCCCTACACTAAAAGATAACAATACAAAAATCAATAGATCAACCAACCCAGAAACCAATACTAATTACAACTCAGCTTAAAAACTTATTAGACAATGAAAATCATAAATATGAACTCAATTAACGCTAAGTGGGAAAGGAAGATTTTGCATCCTTTGCCAAGGTTAAGAGAAGAAACTTAGGCGATGTTTCAAGAAGTGGGTATGGCTAAGAAATTACTAAATCTAACACAACTGTTTTTGCTTGACAGCCAAAGGGGTTTGGTAATAATTCTAAATTGGAATGCGGGATCCTATGGAGAGGTGTAAGGGTTCCAAGTAACGAAGGCTTTAAAAGTTAAAATTGTTATTCTAAATTGGAAACCAATAGCACAACTGGTATGTACACCTGCTGCCCAGCAATCAGCTGCTAAATACTGTTTTAGCTGAAATTCCTGAGTGGTCTTATAGGGTAGCCCTACATGTAGCATTTTGCAGTTTTCAAACCTTACTGCTGCAAAAGCACAGCTCCCGAAGGTTGGATCAACCTAGAAGAGAGAAACTTCCAATGTCCCTGGTTTTACTGCTCAGTCAGAACAGCTTTATCAATGCTGTGGCGAGCCCAAGGTCACCCAGCTGGCTGCATGTGGGGGAGCGTGGAATCAAACCCGGCTTACCAGATTAGAAGTCTGCACTTCTAACCACTACACCAAACTGGCTGTCTAAGAAAACAGTATGTTGTATATCAGGGGTCTCCAACCCCCGATCCGCGAAAACACGCACGTGCGGCTGTTCTGCTCATGCGCGTTAGCGCCACCTAGTGGCGAAAATGCGCATGCGCGGCAACTATGCGTGCGCGTTTACGTGCAGCTGCTGTGGCCGGGCCGCCGGCTCTCTCCCACCCTCGGAGGCGATCCCTGACTACAAGAAGGTTGGGGACCGCTATTGTATATGGTAAAAGTACCACTGCAAACAGCTGAGTGACACTTTCCCATATGTTAACAATGATTAGCAGAGGCCACCTTGCCTTGTGACTTGGCAGCACCCATAAAATTAAGAGATAAGAGACCTTATCTTGAAGTGATTGAGTGATGGCATCCCAAGACAAAAAAGAAGACCAGTATTTCTGGATTGCTGCTTCTTTTACTGCCTTTATCTTTTTCTTCTTTCTCATAGTCTCTCTTGATATAGTCCCAATTTCCCTTTTGGTCAGATTAACACCAACCACCTCAGGTGGTGCCAAATAATGGTGGGATTTTCAAACTGATAGGCAATTCCCAGCTCAAGACAGCAATGTAGCACTTACCTGATAGCAAAAGGAGGCTTCACTTTTACTCCTTTGATTCACTGCCTGCTAAAGAAAGCGACCTTCTATTGTTGATGCTGCATGTGGATGCACATAAAACATAGCACACAAAAGGGGGGAAAGCAACACTCAACTGCATTTTCAATACACACAGTTCCTATCTTCATGGCTTCACTGGTCACACTTCCAAGTGTTTGAAAACAGAAAACAATATGGTTGGATATTTGAAGCCTAAGAATTAAGAGCGGGCTTCTAATCACACCCTCCTCAGGCTAAGCATTTCCATCTAGCAATCCCCCCTCCCGAGGTAGATAGCTGCTGGGTGGGGAGGGAGCTATGGGATAATGTCACCATCTGAGTTATGGTTGTTTTATGGGGAGGTTTTATGGGGTTTATATGACTTGTAACCCGCCTCAAGTCCACAGAGAGTGGCAAGCTAGAAATATAATAAAAGAATAAAAGATCTTTCATGCCTGACCTTTTTGTCTGAGCCCACCACCAAAGCCATGGTAAAAGGGGGTCCTTGGGAACAGGGCAGGATAAGGAAAAGAGAAAAATGTGTAAAGATATGATCAAGGCCCTGATGGAACTTACCGAGTTCCACAGGGTTTGCAAGATGGAGTTCTCCCTCCAAGTTTATAGTTGAAAACCTCACAATCCACCCTCCCTTATCGCCACTCCTTTGTATTCTCTGATGGAATTAGAGTGATATTTAAGTGACTTTTAAATCATATTTTATTCAGTAATATGTTATATTATTAAGACCAAAACAATTAAATATATTTTGATGTATATTTTTAAGCTTGTCCACTGCCCTGATACGACTGGTTCGAGAGCATAGAAAGAAAGAAAGAAAGAAAGAAAGAAAGAAAGAAAGAAAGAAAGAAAGAAAGAAAGAAAGAAAGAAAGAAAGAAAGAAAGAAAGAAAGAAAGAAAGAAAGAAAGAAAGAAAGAAAGAAAGAAAGAAAGCAAGCCCCTGTCTCAAATACACAGAATACAGTCACAAAAGGGAGCTTTGAATTCAACTCAGAGTTATGAAATGATAATGAAAACAATTGGGTTTTTTTTCCTAATATAGTTCAAAGGACAACCATAGGTCAATCCTAATTCAGACTCCTGAACCAGGGCTTAAAACGCTCCAAGGAGACTGCATTCATCCTCGCAATAAAGACCTCTAAAGCTAGAAGCTGGCTCATCAATTCCTTGTAACTCTAAATGGGAAGGGGATCACACTTCGTTAGGGCTTGAAATAGGCTGCACTGTTCAATCAAGAACACAGGAGTCTAATAACAGAGTGAATCTCAACTTTTTGAAATGATTTCATAATTATTTATCAAACAAGCACACAGAAGCCACATATGATCGCTTCCCAAAATGTTCATTGCCAAGTAGATACAATTTGTGTGAACTGGTGCTTCTCTATGGCTCCCTCTCTCCCAGAACTCTCTAAGACCCATTATGCATGGGGGTTTTAGCACGCGTTCGGGGTGGAATGGCGGCAACTAAAATCACCGATAACGCACGGAGTCGGGTGCAACCGGCCGCAGATTCGGTGCACGCCGCCGAAAAAGCCGCGTTAATGGAACGCGGAAGAAAGCGCAGCTTCCCGGGCGACCAGGGCGCAACCGGAGGCGGCGCCGAATTGACCGCATGCATAATCAGTGAGGTCGGAGGCGGCGTGACCGCTCAAGCGGCTGCCGGAACGAACAGCGGCGCAGGCCGGGGGGAACCCAAGGGAACACGGACGGAAAGGCAGCAGGAGAGCTCACAGTGGGGGGGGGGCGAGGGGATCGCCGCGGCTAAGGACAGCAGAGAGGCCGGCCACAAACCTCCCACCCATTCCCAAACACACACCCCAACC